>NC_134486.1:321148533-321235999 GCF_040206685.1 Ascaphus truei
GTGCACTGCGGGCAGTAATTGTAAATTTACATATTTATACATGCATGTACAGTACAGTGCTGTATGTCTCATTTGAACATTGTGGAAATGCATAGACGTGTACTGTAACAGTATCACATTTCGGCGTATACAGCGCTCTCCCCTCTCTCGCCCCTGCACACACACAGGCTAATTTACTGCACTGCAGTATTTCAACTTCTTATCTTATCTACAGTATAGATCTGCCACACCATACCTTTGAATGGGTGTCTTTCTGGTTTCAATCACATTCCTGTCATCACATTCCTGCATGTTTGATTTATTCTGTATTGATTATTAATGCTCATTGGGGGAAAAAAAGGTCAAGAGTGAGTGACCTTTTTCACGTCATTTTTTATTTTTATTTTCTTAACATGAACATGTGCCTGCCTCAACCATCTTGATATTACGATATACAATCTGTGCTGTAGCTTTTGACTGCGACACTGTGCGTTTGACTGCACATGATTGATTTGTGTGATTTTTATGTATTTGGGGGTGTGGTGTCAAATTATTATGATGACCTGCCTGTTGAAAATATGTCATGTATTTGAACTACAGTACAGCTAATCCTTCATGCAGCTTTACCACCCCGCAGACACACACAAGGCTCGCTCAAGGATTTCAACCTCTTATCGACACCTCTCCAAAACCATTCATTTTCAAAAGCTTGTCTTTGTGCTTTTCAACCTCTCTCAGACCATTCGTTAATTTTCCTATTGTTGACATTCCCTTATGTTAATCTGATTATGTAACCAATTATTAAAAAGGTAACCAATTTTTAAAACTGTATGTCTTCTTGAAGAATCCCCCCCACACACATTCACAGTGAATTTAAAGTTCAAAGAAATAAAATCTTAATGTAATTAAATATGTATTATATTTTATCAGGAAAGAAAAATACAAATAATCATTGAGAGAGGGGGAAAGGGGTTGTGTGAATTATGACTTTAGATACACTATTGAAGTATGCAGAAGAGAAATAACAAAATAGTACAGCACAGTTGAAAATTGAGGGCCGGTGGATAATCATGAATAATGCACATTGATAATAATAAAAACAGTAATACAAATTTTCTGTCTTTATCTTCTTCCTCATTCTGTGTAGTTCATTGAGTAAGGGGAGGTTTTGTGTAAATCATGACTGCAGTTTAGATACACTTAACTGTACACACAGTTCACAAAATTTACACATGATACCCCCCCCCCTCCCCTGTCCATCCCTTTTTCTCTGAAAAGACAAGAAAATAAAAAATTAGTGCAGTTATGTGCATACTGTATTATGGCATTGTGTAGTGTATAGCTACTCCATATTGGACTACAGTATGCAGATAGTACTGTCAAACTAGTCTATACTGGAACTATTGTATACTGTAACTACTGTTAAATACTTTTTTAACCAGGTGGCTAGTGCTGCTCTCTCAGGAAAGAAAAAATCTGTGCCATACTAAACCTGTATCATACTGTACTTGGTGTGCCTGTACTTACCATACAACAGTACAGTACTATACCATTCTACCTTCCTGATGCTTGCCCATTACGCTCGATCACAATGGCAACACAGTCGCAATATGGTCAATATACAGTTAGGTCCGGAAATAATTGGACACTGATACAAGTTTTGTTATTTTGGCTGTGTATCAAAATAAGTTCAAGTTACAGTTAAATAATGAATATGGGCTTAAACTGCAGTCTATCAGCTTTAATTTGAGGGTATTCACATCCAAATTGGAGGAAGGGTTTAGGAATTGAATCTCTTTAATATGTAGCCCCCTCTTTTTCAAGGGATCAAAAGTAATTGGACAATTGACTGAAAAGCTTTTTCATGAGCAGGTGTGGGCTATTCCTTCGTTATTTCATCATCAATTGAGCAGGTAAAAGGTCTGGAGTTGATTCCAGGTGTGGCATTCACATTTGGAAGCTGTTGCTGTGAACCCACAACATGCGGTCAAATGAGCTCTCAATGCAAGTGAAACAGGGCATCCTTAGGCTGCAATAAAAAAGCAAATCCATCAGAAAGATAGCAGGAACATTAGGAGTGGCCAAATCAACAGTCTGGTACATTCTGAGAAAAAAAGAACGCACTGGTGAGCTCTGCAACACAAAAAGGCCTGGACATCCACGGAAGACAACAGTGGTGGATGATTGTAGGATCCTTTCCATGGTAAAGAAAAACCCCTTCACAACATCCAGCCAAGTGAAGAACACTCTCCAGGAGGTAGGCATATCATTATCCAAATCTACCATAAAGAGAAGACTTCACGAGAGCTAAAACAGGGGGTTCACAACAAGGTGCAAACCATTCATAAGCCTCAAGAATAGAAAGGCCAGATTAGACTTTGCAAACAATATCTAAAAAAGCCAGCCCATTTCTGGAACAGCATTCTTTGGACTGATGAAACTAAGATCAACCTGTACCAGAATGATAAGAAGAAAAAAGTAGGGAGAAGCCTTGGAACGGCTCATGATCCGAAGCATACCACATCATCTGTAAAACACAGTGGAGGCAGTGTGATTGTGGGCATGCATGGCTTCCAATGGCACTGGGTCACTAGTGTTTATTGATGATGTGACAGAAGACAGAAGCAGCCGGATGAATTCTGAAGTATATAGAGATATATTGTCTGCTCAGATTCAGCCAAATTCAGCGAAGTTGATTGGACGGCGCTTCACTTTACAGATGGACAATGACCCAAAACATACTGCGAAAGCAACCCAGGAGTTTTTTAAGGCAAAGATGTGGAATATTCTGCAATGGCCGAGTCAATCACCTGATCTCAACCTGATCGAGCATGCATTTCACTTGCTGAAGACAAAACTTAAGGCAGAAAGACCCATGAACAAACAACAACTGAAGATAGCTGTAGTAAAGACCTGGCAAAGCATCACAAAGAAGGAAACCCAGCGTTTGGTGATATCCATGCGTTCCAGACATCAAGCAGTCATCGCCTGCAAAGGATTCTCGACAAAGTATTAAAAATGAACATTTTATTTATGATTGTGTTAATTTGTCCAATTACATTTGAGCCCCTGAAATAAAGGGACTGTGTATGAAAATGGTTGCAATTCCTAAACGTTTCATACAATATTTTTGTTCAACCCCTTTAATTAAAGCTGAAAGACTGCACTTCTAATGCATCTCGGTTGTTTCATTTCAAATCCATTGTGGTGGCGCACAGAGCCAAAATTATGAAAATTGTGTCAGTGTCCAAATAATTCCAGACCTAACTGTATTTATTGCATCGTTCCATGGTGAGTACATCGTTCCAAAAACTCATTATGCCTTGCACCAACTCATCCTTTTTGGAGGGTTTCACGACTTTTCGGATATGATCCTTCTTCTGATGCCAGACCATTTCGATAGGATTGAAGTCTGGCGAACTGTCATTGGAGGGGGAAAAAAGGACAATTAGTTACAGAGATACACAGTAAAAACAGTAGGAAAAAAATGAGACACAGTTACCGCACTTACTCCGCTGGCGTCTTCACCCAGTTGATACCGCGCTCAAGAATATGCGCTGTTGATGCGGTGTTATTCAGATCGTTGTCTTGGTAGAAACGATGACCATCTGGGAACTCACGTGTGATGTATTCCACAATCTCAGGCACAATTTGCTCTTGGAAAAAAGCTTTATTCATGATTCCTATAACAAGAAAATAAAAGTGCTCAAAAACTGCACACTAGTACAGTACAGTGCATAAGGCAAAAGTGTGTGACTTATTTTACCTTCAAAGATGACAATGCATCCTGGTCCATGTCTAGAGATGGCACCCCACACATGCATCTTCACTGGGTGTTTTGGACGTGGCTTCATAGATATGCAACCTTTTTTGTGGAATGCAAAGGTGGCAAATCCCTCCAGCGATACAGTAGACTCGTCAGTGAAGATGCAATCCTGTAAAGTGTCTCCACTGTTGATCCATGCCTGGGCCTGGACCACTCTCTTGATCTTGTTAATGTCCCTTATCATAGGGTACGCTCTGTAATGACAAGGAATAATTTTATAGGTACAGTACAGTACAGTTTCTTAAATAAAACTTTAACCTCCTGTACTGTCCAGTACTAACCTCACACGTCCATATTTCCATCCAATTCTGCGTCTCATCTTCTTTATGCTGGTCACAGTGAGATTGTGATTTTGCAGCAGAGTGTATTTGACTCGTAAGACACTCTTCTAATCATTCTGACATACACATTACTGAAGCGCATGCGCATTACAATTCATGAATATCTGCCACCTGGCGGATACGCAAAGAATTGCAACCAATTAAATCCGAACCATTATCAATAAACACATCAATAAACACATCAACCGCGGGTGACGCCGGCATGAATGCAACATGAATGCGGCATGAACGCGGTGAAGTGCGTGACATTCGGAAAAAATCCCCGAAAAAATTCAGAGATGTCGGAGAATAAAAGGGGCCGCGGCTGTATTGGGAATAGATCTTTTTGATGCCTTTTTAAGGATGCAAATAGCACAAAATATTGTATCTTAGATTTATATGATTGGATTAGGGATAAGGACTATGGGAAGGATCTAAGAAAAATGTTCACTAGATGGGAAAAAGATTTCCCAGGAATTGATGGTATGGATCTGTTACTCGAAGGGTTAACTCGGGTTAGGAAAATGATAATTTCTGAGGAGTGGAGAGAGATGCAGTAAAAGATACTGCATAGGGCCTATAAATCTTTTGATATCAATTTTAAAGGGATAGAGAAATCTAAAGATAAGTGTCCCAAGTGTTCCCAGGAAAGAGCTTATTTAAAACTGTCACGCTGTGCTCACTATAAACTAGGCGGGACCACGGTGCTGAGGTGGGAATGGATATTACGCACCCACAGCCACGAGGGCACGTCTTGTATATATATATACAACTTGAGAATCTACTAAATTAGTCTCTCTCCCCCCCCCCCTCCTAAAAAAAAAGCCTTTCCCATATGGTTAGGGCATCTGATGTGCACAACGCGCAGCTATTAGAATATGCCCCTTGTGTGTTTTAAGTAAAATAAAATATTTATATTTGGAGGGTGCAGACTTCAAATGCCTCACATTTGAATTCAAACTACATTTGTTTACGGTTTAATTTGAATTCCAGAGCATCTTCTTAGTTGAAAAATTAAATTGTTAAAATAAATAATTAAACAACCAGGAAGAAAATATTTGAATAGCTGTGTAGAACAAGAATGTACTTTTATGTACTTGTAAGCAATGAATCTCATTTAATGTTTGTTTATGACCTCTTTCTGTGCAAGAAGATATGCAACATTCTAATTTATGTACTGCTTTTTGGTATGAAGCTTTTTACTTATAAGTGCAAGTGTAAGATGCTGGTGTGGTGTGACATTAAGAATGTGTTTTTGTTTTTTCATACAGGTACTTCTGTCAGATTTTACCACATACAGTACTCCGCAAATCATTTAGCCCGTAGCGCACCTCCATTCACATAGTTTTTGTGTGGACGTAGCTACACATACATTTTATAATATTCATTCTCCAACACAGAAATCACAACTCACTGCATCCTCCCTCTTTTCTCTCCCTTTCTCCATCCCTCTCTCTCCCTCTTCATATTCTCTCTCTCCCCACTCCCTCTCTTACTTCTATCTCCCCCTGTTCCTTCTCCCTCACTCCCAATCTTTCTTCCCTCCCCTTCTCTATCAGCCACACTCTCTCTCTGTAGGTTTTCATTTGAATGTTTTTCTTAACATTTGATTTATTGAGGCTACAGTACATACAGTGGCGAGAAAAAGTTTGTGAACCCCTTAGGATTTTCACATATTTCAAACCTAAAATGTTATTAGATCTTAATATAAGTCCTGATAATAGGTAAATATAACCTGATAAAACAAATGGCACATAACCATGATACTTTTTCAATATGTATTTATCTACAAATGAATCAACATTCAATATTCATACACTGGCGACACACTTTATTGCAGTGTGGCCAGTACCGCAAGCCGGGAGATTTCCCGGCTTGCAAGTGGCAGCCCCTCGGCGTGCCGCGCGTCTTCGATGCGCGGTCACGCGTCATCGGGTGCCTGCGCCCCCTGCACGCACGTCCAGGGCTCCCCGAGGGAGCCCTGGTGTCCCGCGATGTGGGGGACGGCGGCAGGGGGTTCCGGGGGACCCGGCGGACCCGGAGAGGAGAGGCGGAAGCCGCGATCGGCGGGCCTCTCCTCCGCTGCTTCGGCGCGCGCCCGGCACCCTCCGGCGCGCGCCAGGTAACTGCTGTGGCCGAGAACGGGCAAATGCTCGAATAAACTCGGCCGCAGCAGTATGTGAAAAAATACATGAACTATTAGATTCAGTACCTAGTGGCACCCCCCTGAGCAGCAATGACTTCAACTAAGCATTTCATGTAACTGCTGGTCAGCCTCGCACATCGGTTTTGAGGAATTGTAGCCCATTCCCTCTTACAGAACTGCTTCAATTCAGTGACATTAAAGGGCTTCCCTGCATGGGCAGCTCGCTTCAAGTCCTGTCACAACATTTCGATGGGGTTTAGGTCCGGACTTTTACTAGGTCATTCTAAAATGCAGAATTTCTTCTTCTGCAGCCATTCCTTTGGAGATCTGCTTGTATGTTTAGGATCATTGTCATGCTGCATGACCCACTTTCGCTTCAGCTTCAGCTCACGAATGAATAGACAGACATTCTCTTGAACAAGGCAGAATTCATGGTTGTGTCAATGATAGCAAGCTGTCCAAGTCCTGAGAAAGCAAATCAACCCCAAACCATCACACTCCTACCACCATGCTTGACGGTTAGGATGAAGGTGTTCTGGTCGAACACAGTGTTTGATTTTTGCCAACATACCATTTCTCATTGGTCGTCTGTTCAGAAAACATTGTTCCAGAAGTGTTATGGATCATCTAATTGCTCTTTGGTAAACTTTAGATGAGCAGCAATGTTCATTTTAGAGAGCAGTGTTTATCCTGGCTATCCTTCCATGACCACCATTCTTGTTCAGTTTTTTTCTGATAGTTGAGTCATGAACACTCACATTAGACTATAGTGGCCTGCAGATCCTTAGATGTTACTCTGAGGTTCTTTGTGACTTCCTGGATTATTTTCCGGATTGTTCTTGGAAAGATTTTGGTAGGACAACCAGTCCTCGGTAGAGTGACTGTGGTCTTGAGCTTTCTCCATTTGTAGACTATATGTCTGACAGTGGATTGGGGTAGCCCCAAATCCTTAGAAATGGTTGTGTAATCCTTTCAGACTGACGAGCATCAATAACTGTTTTTCTGAGGTCCTCAGAGATTTCTGTTGACCATTGCATGACTTATCACACACCTGTAAATTGAAGACCAAACTCACAAATTTTCTGATCTTTATATAGTGTGGGGCCTCCCAAATTCAAACCTGAAGATCTACCTAATTATTTAAATACCTAATTCTAATTATCCCCTTTAATTTAGCTGATAAAACCAGGGTTTTACTTATTTTTGCACATACCCTGACTCTTTTATCCTGTTTGGTCTTTGCTTGTCAATCATTTTGTTTTATACAGATGCAGCATCTTGGTCCTATCAAGCCACCATGGAGTATTCGTTAGCCGTCCGTGAGCAATCCTTGAAGCAAGTCATGCATCTCAACGGCATGCCGTACCTGCTCCGTCTGAATTTCTTTTGTGGTCAGACGAATTATTATTTGTGTGGTTGCAGTTCAGTGCGGTTCTGACAGGTGGCAAACTGAATGTCTTTGACTATGGGGCTCTGAATGCTAGCGTACTGAACAGTGCAGCTCAATGTCTGAAAGCAGGTGTCTAAAAGCCCAGATAAAATGTATGTATCTTTCTTTGTTAAATGATCTTGTACTGTCAATACTGTATCAATGCACTTTTGTGTAATCAGAGATCTCATGGCTGGAGCTCTCAGGGCATTAGCAATGACTACCTTTTTTATTAATGAAAAAATAAAGACATCCCAAAAATGTTTTTAATCTTATAAAAAATGTTTTGATTCTTTTTGAAAGTTAATGTAGAATTATTGTATTCATTTTTAAATTATTCTGTTCATTTATGTATTTAAGGTTTTTGGCTGGGCGAAGCCAACTCTGTGTTCTTGCAAGAAACTATCAATACTGCCAGGTAATGTACTGTACGGTTCTTTAATTTATGCATATCATGTATTTTCCTCTAAAAAAAAAAAACAATCTCTTAATTGCAGTATGCACACATGAATAATATAGTCTTTGTTTAATGCTTATGTTTATTTATGTTTTGCAGGTTTAGCATCGGGAGTACACCAACACCATGTTCATGCAGGAAAGATATCCAGCCACACTGTCAGGTAATGTACAGAACTGTAATTCATGCATCTACTGTATACTAGTTTTATTTTCAACAAGGTTCCACAGCTACACGCATGCACAGAAATTCAATGATATGCATGTGCATTTTAACCAGGTTCCATAGCTACACGCATCCGCAGAAATTCACTGATACACATACAGGTGCGCCGACAAGTATTCTAAAACTTATCTGGGGCAATCACCAACATGACTCAGGTACATGCTGGGTACATGCTGCACATTTCAGTCACATTTCTGCAGACAGACTAATCTCCCATCGGATTAACACAGCGGGTGTCCCTGGCAGTCCCATTCAAACTGCCAGGGACCTCGGATTAATACAGCGGGGGTCCCTGGCAGTCCCATTCAAACTGAATGGGACTGCCAGGGACCCCTGCTGTGTTAATCCGATGGTAGATTAGTCTGTCTGCAGAAATGTCACTGAAATGTGCAGCATGTACCTGAGTCATGTTGGTGATTACCCCAGATTTTCCAAGGCAAGTTTTAGAATAAAGGCTGGCGCAGCAGTATGAGTTTCAACCAGGTTCCATAGCGACACGCTTGCAACGAAATTCAATGATACGCATATGCGTTTCAACCATGTGCAGCACACTACGGTAGGGTATGTGCGATTATTAATATTGAATATACTCTCTTTACAGGCCAAGATGTCCATGAGCCAGCCTGGTAGAAGTAGAAAAATAAAAGAACGTTGTACATTTTGAAGAAGAGCCTTTATAGCATTGCATTATTGCTTTAAACTTTTTGTTGGCGTTAGCAAATAAATATATTTTCTCTAATTGATGTTGGTAAAATAATTGCTTAAGCTGAAGACATTAGGGACATAAGAAATAATTTCTTCAAATCTCAACTGGGAGGTGACAACAAAGTAATACTCTAAAGCTCTAAGATATGTAAAAAGTTTCAACGCTTTCATGGGAGAAAACAATATATCGAAGTTAAATCCTATGTGCTGTGAAATGTAACTTGAATAATGCTGCCTGTGAACTGAAGCTATCTTACTGGAGAGCACCAATTGAAAGCTGTCACGCCATCTAGCACCAAAGCAGTTTACAGAAGGGCTCAAGGCTGGCTAGGATTGAAAAATTATGAACATGCACTGGAGGATCTTAAGAAGGCTCATGAACTACCACCTACTGTAATGACAAAACTATTAGCAGTGAAATACTTTGGGTCAAGCAGATAACTAAGGATAACCCCTGAGGCTGAGGTCTTAAACTCTAGTCTTGAATATGAGGTTCAGAACATCCTGATTCTAAGTATTGGGGTGTGGGTGGTTATTTTTTTTTTTGGTTATATGTCAGGATTCAGGCAAAAACCTGGAGGTAAAATGAGGCCTAAGAGAGGGAGTACTGTCATGATTCCTTCCTGCAGTACCCCTCGCTGACCTGTAGGGGCACATAGAGGAGCTAGGTTCTGACAGTCCGGTTAGAACTAGAATAATTAATGAGGCCAGCTTCTATACTAGGTTGGCTTTTAAAACCCACACATTCTGTTTGGTATTTGCTTGTCAAACATTCTGTTTTCAGGGTTCAGGAGTCATTTTGTTCGTTTTCCTATCGCCGCATCATTTCCTGTTCCTCTTTATTCTGGCTCCTCGTTCTACTGACATTCAGGTACATTTTAGTTTTTGGTTTTGTATTCCCATTGCACTATTTTTGTCTGTGTCCCTTGCTATTTATTGCTGTTGCATTCAGCACTGCAGTTCTTTGCAGCTTATCTTGGTTGGCCTGTTTTTTCCCTTAGCACTATTTTCTCCTGTTTATTATTTAGATACCATAGCTTTTTGGTGCAGCTCTGCACATTATTGCAGACTGCATTTTGTTTTCTCTGTCTTGTTATTTTTGTGTTATATTAAATTCTATCAGTTTTTATATATATTTCTGACTCCTGTCTTTTGTGGGTTTCCATGTTACCTTCAAGGGTTCCATACATCCTGACAGTTATCATGGAAAAACTATGGCATTTCCGTAATTATTATTGGGGTTCACAAAATTTTTCTCAACGTTGTATGTCTGTATGAGGTATAGTAACAGTAGAAAAGATCCACTCACTCGACTCACTGATATATTTATAAAAGGATAATAGGTACTTTTGGATCCACAATTTGGACCTTTATCAAGATATTATAGCTTGTGAAAAATTCAACTTAAATATACCTGAGTGTGGGCGTGTTTACATGATCCAGATGTTACTACGTGACTTACGCTGGCGACACACTTTATTCGAGCTCGGCTAGTCCCACGAATTCGGGTATACCCGGGTGTATTGAGGTTTGTGACTGTTTTCTGCCCGAGTGCATTGGGTTATTTTCCAGACAGGGATTGAAGCATTTTATTCCCGCTGGCTGCAATACTGCACAGTATATATATATATACTGCATTACAATTCATGAATTTATGCCATCTGGTAGACACGCGAAGCATTGCAGCCTATTAAATCCTAATCATTATCATTTAACAGATCAGCCGCCCGTCAGCCAGGCATGAACCCAGGCTGGGAAGGCAAACGCAACGGGGCTTGTCAGAGGTGAGGAGCGGCGCATTCCAGGTATCTGCCAGGTACATACTGGGTATTTGCTCGAATAAAGTGTGTCGGTGCAGTATAACGCCCAAATAAATAAAGCAACATTATGTATACAAAAACATTTGCGAAAATAAGTGTGTCAAGGATAACTAATATGTTTGCTAAATCAAGTGTTATTAAGTGAATGTGATAATACACCTAATGTGATCCATAACTAGACTACAGTAACTCAGCATTGACACAAAAATAGCCATCAAACTGTGCAAAAGAAACAGACCAATTCAATACATAATAATTGTAAGGACCATAGTAAGACATTACTAATATACACAAATGCTGCAGCCACATATACAAAAGGAGCATATTGGTTGTAGTTGAATTGCCTTATTGCATATAAATATCACAGTATTTAAATATTAGCCTCAAAATGCTATGTTCAGCTCATTGTGATATACAAACATCAAAATGTGATTCAATTAATTCACACATAAGTGTGAGTGTATGAGAACTACATAAACATTGAAACTACATAAATGCTTGGTTCAGCACCATCAGAATGCAGATAAGGAGGTGGATGAATCACGATGTCAAATATGGTAAAATATGCAGCTCTGTACGGTATATAGACCATAGCTCTTGGATGTTTGTCATCTTGGTGATGCCTGAGTAATCTGAGTAATCTTTCCCTACATGGAAGTTCGATGAGTGTCTGATTTGTTCTTTCAATGAGCTTCTCTATCATTATAATGACCTATTTCACTGTCCAAAAAAGCATAAGTCACGTAACAATTGAATGCATTTTCATTTATTATCTCAGGCAGGGCTAACCACATTTACAGTCAATTGTCTGCCAACATTAACTTACATTGTCCTATTTTGTATTGACCAGGTGCCTCATCAGAAGTTTCAAGGCATGAGCCCCCCTTATTGACCTCATCAAACATGTCCCAATACTAGACAGGGGGTCTGAAAGTATGGAGGAAGTTGAGAGGGGAGTCTCAGCTGGCTGAATAGCCAATCGTGGAAGCAACACAGTAAACCTGTGTCCCTGTATATTCCATTCAAGTGGTCAGTGATCCAACAGATTAAACAGAGGAATGTTTTTTGAACATCAAATGGTGTGTTACCAGGAACACATACAAATTAGAAAAGGTGCGGCAGAGGATATAAAGGACATAACGAAACAACTGGCAGACAATAATGCTATGATGCAAAAGCACCTAAAATCCTGAGTGCTACAAACAACAGCAAAAGAGAATATTTTTGGGCAGGTACACACTTGGAGGACTGGAGCAGGTCCAAACAGGGAAGCGGTAAACACAAATGAATCCCTGATATTAACAGGCCAAGTATTTTTTGTTGAGTCCCACAGACATCTACTTTTGTGCCTCAGATGTCTGTTGTCCAGCTGTTGTTTGTACTACCCTTGGGATAATAGTTATTTTAAAATATCCTTGAATTATCCCTGAATATATTTGTATATAGTTATAATATCCCCTCTTAGACACATCTTTCCTAATGTAAACAAATCTAATTTAGCTAGTCTATCCTTATGAGTCAGATATTGGATCACCTGTATTAATTTTGGTGGCTCTTCTCTGCACTTTTTGTAGTTCCATAATGTAATGGAGTGGTGCCCAAACCTGTGTCTTACTGATGCTTTTTAAAGGAACATAATTATGTTTACTTCCCTTCCATCCATTCCCAATTTAATGCAAGATAAGATCTTGTTTGCCTTTGCAGCTGCTGCATAACATTGGGCATTATTGCGAAGCGTGCTGTCTACAAGCACTCCTAAATCCTTCTCCATCAAGAATTCACCTAAATTGTCCCCATTTCATTTGTACAGTAAGTCGCCTGTTTATTCTTGTTTCACGAATGCATAACCTTACATTTATCTGTATTAAACTTCATCTGCCATTCAACTGCCCAAGTTTCCAGTCTCCCCAAGTCCTTCTGGACTTTAAAAAGCCTGCAGCATTCACTGCAGACTGATCTCTAGTGCACGGAAACGCTCTGAACTGCTGAAAAGATCACGCAGGAATTATTTCTCTCTTATTTCTTTCTAATAAAAGCCTATATTCTCCTGTTTTAAACACAACTGCACACATTTCATACAGTCGCATTTGCTTATATACCTCCAAATACAATAACCAATGCTTCACATGGTGAGATGAAAGACATCTAAGAACATGCCTGAGAGATCTGGGAACTATGAAAAAATTCACATACATTTGTTTTGCATATTTACCAGGTATCTTCGGTGTTTTCCTAGGTACAAGGGCTTTCTAATATGTGTGTCCTCTCTCCCTTCCTCAAGTCTTATTTCATCTACCATAGGGAAGCAAGATTACAGACTGTCATGTTCTGTGCGATATGCAAACTCACAGCTTAATGCATTATCCATGAGTTATTTTGTGCATTTGCCTCATTTGCATATAAAATCGCGTAAAGAAAACATACATTTTCGTACACTTTAGACATGCAAAGGGCTTAACAAATATCATAAGATACAAATCTATTCAAAAGCAGCTGTCTTTGTCCAGAATTTCCCTTATTACAGTTTAGTTAATAAACCCTTTAGAGTCAGTGCAAGGAAAATAACATCCTTACCTGAAATGTTAGAAAGAATATTAATGCAAATTATTACTAAAGGGAAAAATCCCAAACATCCATGCGATATTTCTCCATTAGGCCACCAAAGAACAGGCCCTCTTTGTGCGCATATGCCTTTATATTGTAATGATCGTCATGGGTTTATAAAGCAGCAAGGCATTTGAATGAGAAATCCCTGTTTTTAAATAACAAGTAGCAGACATCATGTTAGGTACAGCTTTTTCCTGGTTTCATCACAAGACAACTCCCTCTGCCTCACAGCTAAGGATGCTCTCCCTTAGTATAATGTACAGTATATGTAGCTCCGGTCCCCCGGTTCCCGGTTTCCCCCGGCTTACCTCCGCTACAGCGGGGGAGTGTGCATAGTGTGCCGTGAGTGCCGGCGCAGCATCGAAGCGGCGACTGCATCGCCAAGGACTCCCGGCGGCTCCCTTTGCGCCGCCATCTTCTTTGTGGCCACGCATGCGCAGTGAGTTGCGCATGCGCCGATAGGTTCTATAGCGGCGGCCATTAGACACCGAAACTCCTCGAGGACTACAGCCCCCAGCCTGCACAGGGCAAGCGTACATGTGGCCAAGCAAGAGATACATTTGGCGCGCTAGGAGAGCCACGCCAGTCGGTGCTGGGACAGGATAGGGGTAGGAGGTATGTGTGCAGAGGTCCGTGACCCTCTGCACTAGGCCAGATTCCCCCTAGGCCCCGAATCCCCTGATAAGGTTGTGGCAGTTACAGGGACAGGCCCTTAGGTAGGAACACTGCCCCATTAGCTGTTTATATTGGGGAAACTGCATGAACATTGCACAGCACTGTGGAACGGTGGTCTAGGACCAGATTACCCTGCCAAGCCAAGAGACATTCCAAAGGTGGACACTCCAGAGGGATACCGCCACATGCGGAGGCGGACTCATTGCTGATGCCCCATCGTTGGATCAGACGGATCCTAGATGCTAAGTCGGCCGCACCAAGTACTGGAGTACTTGGCAGGTACCTTCATCAAGGTCACCAACACACACACACAGTACGGTGGCAGTGCTGACCACATATAGAGGGTGTGGTCTATAACTTTGTGGACACTTAGGTGGTAGAGTGCCCAAGGGCCTCATACATTACCGTGGGGACTGTGGACAAGAGTGGGGAACGTTGGTGGGTGGTTACGGCCGTGCGAGGCATGAGGGTAGCTGTAACCAGTAGTCATAACGTGTGTTGCTTTAGTAAACTGTTCTTTTATGTTATACCAAGTGTGGTTACTGTGTGATCGTATATGCCTATATTTATATGGGTCCTGTAACAGGCAAATCAACATAGTAGTATCCGTTACAGGGGGAGGCGCTGACAAAGATCGCTCCAGAATACACCCCAGGCTCCTTGCAGCAGAGGCTCAGACCTCCTATGAGCCACAGGTATTGCACCACACGTAGACACATAACTCACCGAGGGTTGGGGATACATGTGCTACATATATATGGTAATAGCATTATTAATATCTTATACAATGTTCATATCTCCCCAATTATTTTTCTTTCTCTTCACGATAATAGATTTTTAAAATTCAGCCATCATTAAACAAGTATTAAAAAGCTTTATTTGTATATGTAGGTCATATATCCTCAGATAAGGTCAAGCTCATGCAAGTCAGATGCCAAATATAAATCTAAAGCAAACATAATTTTAAACGGGTGCAATAGTACACAAGCATGCTTACTTTAACGTCTTTCAGTATGCCAACAAATGTGGTTAGTTCTCTTAACCCTTAAATAATCTCTGATTTACCTTTAACTCAAAATGAAACATACATTTGAATGACCATCAAGTTGTATTTGTAAACAATAAATATTTTCATGCATTCTATAAAACAGCTGCAGTTACACTTTTAGACATACAGTCTTAGCGTGCTCAAAACCCAAGCCCACTACATTGTACTGTACAGTACAGTACAGGTATATAGATTTGTGTCATTTGGAGTACTACTGGGTTTGTGACCTAATGTACATGTAACCCTGCTTCCCCTCCTCCCCCAAATTCTACGGTGGTGTCTAGGGTGCATGAGGGCAGATTACATGCGGTGTGGTGCGTACCTGTGAGGAACAGGAGGGCCTGAGCTTCCCGTGATGTTGTGGGGGAGCCAGGACCGGGCTTCTGGGGTGGTAGCCTCCATGATCTCTTAGTGGTGCAGCGCCACCATCTTCTATACTCTCAGGAATATGGGACAGGACCGGTATAGAAGAACCCCTTGGGCCACAGGGTAGTACTTTCCAAGTCACACACAGTCTTTACGGATGAAGAATAGTCTCTTTATTTGACAAAGCAACAATATCCCAACGATACGGGCTTCCAACAGCCGCAACACAATAGCCAGGACGGGTTATACGACACTCGCCTTCACCCAAATAATTCCTCCTCTCCTTCCCTCCAAGTCACTCTTCCGGCAGGATGGTCTGAGCTAGGGCTTCAATACCCCGTGGCCCACCCCCGAGGTTAGCCTCGCGGTGGGTCTTGGATTCTCCCCATCACCCCTGGCAGTGCGGTGAGGGCATTGGTCCACCAAGTCTATAACTCTATCAGCTCTACTAAAGGACGCTGATTCTTTCCGCTCTGCTTTTGCCTGCACTCTGCGCAGGGGAAACTGTAGGCCCCTCCAAATCCTCGGACCGATCCGCAGGATTTCTTGACTCATGGCCCGTTAACGGCACTGCATACTCCCGGCATAACTAAGCGGCAACTCCAGACTCTGACTAATCTCAAACGAAGAACAACTACTTACCGGAGTTGGCTGCTAAATATAGAGCTAGCCCCGCCCCTCGTGATGTCAACAGGACCTCCCCTCGTGCTCACGCCTGCAGCAGAGTCTAGGCCTGCGTCTATCATTCAGGATAGGGCTATTAAGGGGAAAAACCCAGGATGATAACTGGTGCCTGATCTTAACAGGACTTACCACAGCAGAAGGAAGATAGGTATAGCCTGCTGTTTACAGGGGGCTACATACACACCAAGAAACAAAAAGACCCCAATGCTAACTTAACAAATAATTTAATACAGTACATTAATATGTATATTATCTATATTTTTTCCTCATAAATATGGGTAATTTAGTTCAATACTTTGGCAAAATATTTGACGCTTACAACAACGTCACGGTAAACCCAATTCCAATATTATACGGTCTTATGCATTTCTTCCACTTCATAGAGCGAAGAGAGGAAACAAAAACACTGCAGCTAACAGCATGGAGGTGAGTATGATATACATGCGATATCTGGAGTTAAAATTTCAGAGGTACTATATATGCTAAGTATGAGCTACAGTGCAGTTAAAACTGGTCAAAAACCGGAAGTGCCCTAAAAATTATATTGAAAAAAATCTAAAAAAAAGTGCAAATATATATATATATATATTTGCACTTTTTTAGATTTTTTTCACTATAATTTTACATATATATACATATACATATATATATATATATATATATATATATATATATATATATATAAAAATAGAATTTACCAGATTGGAGTCCGGAAAAAACGAGACAGCACACAGTCTTAGTGATTCCAATGAGGAAGGTCACGTTGAGTGTACCGAAACGTTGGAGGTGGTGCCATGTTACTTTGATTACATCTGCATTGGAATCACTAAGACTGTGTGCTGTCTCGTTTTTTCCGGACTCCAATCTGGTAAATTCTATTTTTACATGTGCATATGAGGCAAGCATCAGCATCTTATCTATGTTTACAGTGTGCCAACTGAGATGATTTTTTCATATATATATATATATATATATATATATATATATATATATCACCGCATTTATTAAGGTTATGGTGGGTAAAAAAAGTGACAAAAACCCTCCACAGTATAGCATATAGCAACTGTAAATATTCCTGTATATTCATTTGCATGTCTTAGACAGGTCTGCAACCCTGTCTTTCATCATTACCACCCAGCACACAGCACTTCCACTGCAGCAAGGGATTCTGGGAAATGACATGCAAATGAGCACACAGTGCCACCTTTTATCTCAAGCTCACATTACATGAACAACCCTTAGCCAATGCATGCTGCTTTAAACACAGCTTTTAAGCAAGGACTTGGGAGATGCAAAGCCAGTTAACCCACTCACAGACATGTTTCAACCTTGATGGGTATCATCAGTGTGAGGTTGGTTGCTGACATTTGCTCATTTGAGATTAAAGAGTAGGTAATCACCACATTTATTAAGGTTGTGGTGGGTAAAAAAAGTGACCAAAACCCTCCATAGTATAGCATATAGCAACTGTAAATATTCCTGTATATTCATTTGCATGTTTTAGACAGGTCTGCAACTCTGTCTAAGGGTTGTTCATGTAATGTGAGCTTGAGATAAAAGGTGGAACTGTGTGCTCATTTGCATGTCATTTCCCAGAATCCCTCGATGCAGTGGAAGTGCTGTGTGCTGGGCGATAATGGTGAAAGACAGGGTTGCAGACCTGTCTAAGACATGCAAATGAATATTCAGCAATATTTACAGTATATATATATATACAGTGTTCGACAAATCACCCAAAAATCTACTCGCCCAACCAAAAAATCTACTCGCCACCTAGTCCCGCCCCCAACCCCGCCCCTAGTCCCGCCCCCAACCCCGCCCCTTGTCCCGACCCCAACCCCGCTTTAAAATAAAATATATAATTAAAATTAAAATACATTTAATAAATTCCTAGTCAGAACAACATTCGTTTTTTGACAAATGTATTTAGTGTGTGTGTGTGTGTGTGTAAGTGTCGGATCTAGAAATAAAAGCCAGGTGTGGATGACTAGTTTCCTGAACCCCTTAACCAGTGTCTGGACGTCCCCGCTTCACAATATCTAAAGCAGCAATCCCGCCTGGGATCTTACCTGATCCGCAGTCCCTCAATGTCCAGGTACCTCATTCCCGCAATGTTATAAGTTGGAGGGGATGTGTTCCCTACCTGTCTTCTGGGTTAGGGGGGATTCCGATGTCTTCCGTGTGAAGCTTGAGTCAGATCTGGAAGAAAGCAGTATAGGTTATTTTGGTGTAGTATAGGACAGTTAAGATATATAGGGTAAATAAGATATCCAGATACAGAAAGGGGGAGAGAGAGGAAGAGAGAGAGGGGGATAGAGAGGGGGAGAGAGAAAGAGGAAGAGAGGAAGAGAGAGAGAGAGGAGAGAGAGAGAGAGAGAGAGGAAGAGAGGAAGAGAGGGAGAGAGAGAGGGAGAGAGAGAGAAAGAGAGAGAGAAAGAGAGAGAAAGGGAGAGAGAGGGAGAGAGAGAGGGAGGAAGAGAGGGAGAGAGAGGGAGAGAGAGGAAGAGAGGAAGAGAGGAAGAGAGGGAGAGAGGAAGAGAGGGAGAGAGAGAAAGAGAGAGAGGAGAGAGAGAAAGAGAAAAAAGAGACAGAGGAGGGAGAGAGAAAAAGAGACAGAGGAGGGAGAGAGAAAAAGAGACAGAGGAGGGAGAGAGAAAAAGAGACAGAGGAGGGAGAGAGAAAAAGAGACAGAGGAGGGAGAGAGAAAAAGAGAGAGGAGGGAGAGAGAAAAAGAGACAGGATAGAGAAGGAGACAGAGGGGGGAGAGAAAGAGAGGGGAGAGAAAGAGAGAGGGGAGAAAGAGACCAGAGAGAGGGGAGATGGGGGAGACCAGAGAGAGGGGAGACCAGAGAGGGGGGAGACCAGAGAGAGGGGAGACCAGAGAGGGGGGAGACCAGAGAGGGGGGAGACCAGAGAGGGGGGAGACCAGAGAGAGGGGAGACGGGGGAGACCAGAGAGAGGGGAGACGGGGGAGACCAGAGAGAGGGGAGACGGGGGAGACCAGAGAGAGGGGAGACAGGGGAGACCAGAGAGAGTGGAGACGGGGGAGACCAGAGAGAGGGGAGACGGGGGAGACCAGAGAGAGGGGGGAGACCAGAGAGAGGGGGGAGACCAGAGAGAGGGGGGAGACCAGAGAGAGGGGAGATGGGGGAGACCAGAGAGAGGGGAGACCAGAGAGAGGAGAGACCAGAGAGGGGGGAGACCAGAGAGAGGGGAGACCAGAGAGGGGGAGACCAGAGAGAGGGGAGACGGGGGAGACCAGAGAGAGGGGAGATGGGAGGAGACCAGAGAGAGGGGGGCAGGGGTGACTGACTGACCGGGGCAGGGGTGACTGACTGACCGGGGCAGGGGTTACTGACTGACCGGGGCAGGGGTGACTGACTGACCAGGGCAGGGGTGACTGACTGACCGGGGCAGGAGTGACTGACTGATTGGGGGGGGGGGTACCACTGGTGTCACACATACTCCCATACACACATACACATTCTCCTATATATATATACACACACACACACACACACACACACACACACACATACATAAACACACTCCCACATACATACACACACTCCCACATACATACACACTCCCACATACATACACACACTCCCACATACATACACACACTCCCACATACATACACACACTCCCACATACATACACACACTCCCACATACATACACACACTCCCACATACATACACACACTCCCACATACATACACACACTCCCACATACATACACACATTCCCACATACATACACACACTCCCACATACATACACACACTCCCACATACATACACACACTCCCACATACATACACACACTCCCACACACATATATACACACACACACACACACACACACATATATACACACCTATATACACACACAGAGGCCGCGACCAGCACCACCACGCTCCCCCGCCCATCTCCTGCTCCGCTCCCACATGAGGGGGCTTCCCCCGCTCCCATCACCCGGCGCGCTCTCTGACGCGGGACTGGGGGGAAGCGGGGACATGAGGGGGCTTCCCCCGCTCCCATCACCCGGCGCGCTCTCTGACGCGGGACCGGGGGGAAGCGGGGACATGAGGGGGCATCCCCCGCTCCCTTCACCCGGCGCGCTCTCTGATGCGGGACCGGGGGGAAGCAGGGGGGGGAAGCGGGGACATGAGGGGGCATCCCCTGCTCCCATCACCCGGCGCGCTCTCTGACATGGGACCGGGGGGAACCGGGGACATGAGGGGGCATCCCCCGCTCCCATCACCCAGCGCGCTCTCTGACGCGGGACCGGGGGGAAGCGGGGGGGGAAGCGGGGACATGAGGGGGCATCCCCCACTCCCATCACCCGGCGCGCTCTCTGACGCGGGACCGGGGGGAAGCGGGGGGGGAAGCGGGGACATGAGGGGGCATCCCCCACTCCCATCACCCGGCGCGCTCTCTGACACGGGACCGGGGGGAATCGGGGACATGAGGGGGCATCCCCCGCTCCCATCACCCGCCGCGCTCTCTGACACGGGACCGGGGGGGGAAACGGGGGGGGGGGACGTGGACATGAGGGGGCATCCCCCGTTCCCATCACCATAACTGCGGGCAGCAGGAGCACCGGGGAGGGGAGGGAGGTGGAGGAAGGCACAGATAATACTTACTGTGTCCTCCATCCTCCATGGGAAAAAAATGGCCGCTCGTTGGGTGCTGGCTCATATAGAGCCTGGCCGCGCGCCCACAAAGCCTGGGAGCGTGCGCCAATCATCTGTCAGGTAGGGGGAGTTTTTTTTTTTTTTCGGCCAGCGCGAGCAGGGAAATTTCAGCGCGAGCAGGGAAAATTTCCAAAACAAAACACGTGTGCTGCTTGGGCCAATAGTTACTCGCCCGGGGGTTAAATCCACCCGCCCCGGGCGAGTAAATGTATAGGATTGTCGAACACTGTATATATATATATATGCAAATACAACTGTATGCTCATCTGCATGTCTTAGGCAGGTCTGCAACCCCGCCTTTCCCCATTATCACCCAGCATACAGCACTTCCACTGCAGCAAGGGATTCTGGCAAATTACATGCAAATGAGCACACAGTGTCACTTTTTGCCTCAATAACCATTTTTAACATGGTTCCCTATAGGCTTAAGCCTGCTGCATGGTCACAGCTTTGAGCACAGCCAGGGTTAAGGTGCATACCGAGAAAACCACCCACAGACAGCTGTTTCGACCTTGATGGGTCTCATCAGTGTGGGGTTGATTTTAACTGGGTATGAAAAAGAGGCTATGGGATAGGCTATACCATAATACTGAGTTAAGTTATGGTGAGTAAAAAAAGTGACAAAAACCCTCCACAGGAAAGCAAATATGCAAATACAACTGTATGCTCATCTGCATGTCTTAGGCAGGTCTGCAACCCCGCCTTTCCCCATTATCACCCAACATACAGCACTTCCACTGCAGCAAGGGATTCTGGGAAATTACATGCAAATGAGCACACAGTGTCACTTTTTGCCTCAATAACCATTTTTAACATGGTTCCCTATAGTTCTTCATGCAAATATTCTTCATGATCTTCATGTCTGCATGTCATCAGGCCTGTGTCTTTATGCAAGGTTTTGGGATGATGCAGGTATTGCTGTATAACTTTGCCTGTCTTGCTGTGATGTCAACTGAAATATGGGATAAGTGGCCAGTCTGTATCCTGATGGCCTTCTGTCCTAATCTTTAAGTAAGTGTCTATATTTTGCTGTTATTTGTACATATCTGTTGTGTTCACCTATCCTAAGGAATAAATACAATTTGTTATATCTAAGTCTCGTCCCAGTTCAAACCCAGGTATATATATATTTATATATAGTTTTGGTGTAAATTACAGCCTGTCACAAGCTACCGTGACAAGCTTGCAAATGTTAATTACAAGCTTGTCACGGTAGCTTATGACAGGCTGTAATTTACACCAAAACTATATATAAATATATATACCTGGGTTTGAACTGGGACGAGACTTAGATATAACAAATTGTATTTATTCCTTAGGATAGGTGAACACAACAGATATGTACAAATAACAGCAAAATATAGACACTTACTTAAAGATTAGGACAGAAGGCCATCAGGATACAGACTGGGCCACTTCTCCCATATATCAGTTGACATCACAGCAAGACAGGCAAAGTTATACAGCAATACATGCATCATCCCAAGACCTTGCATAAAGACACAGGCCTGATGACATGCAGACATGAAGATCATAAAGAACATTTGCATGAAGAACATGAAGAACATTTGCATGAAGAACATGAAGAACAATGGGTAAAGGGTGGCTTTGACTTATATACTATGTCAAACTCATCTCTTTAACCCTAGGTGCCGCGATGGCTAGCAAAAGTCCCTTTGAAGCTTTTGAAGCTCAGTTTGGACTTCCAGTGTCCAGTGTGAAAGGTCACACTTTTCTGATTAGTTCCTTTTGTCCGTTGGGCCAAGCATAAGCAATTAGTAACTTAGCCTTTGATGACCAGGTGATGTCAATTCTAGCCTTTCCTGCTCATCACAACAGGGGTTCCTCAGAACTCAACCAAAATTTCATATTTACTGCAAATCACCTCATAACTTGAGTTCAGTAATACATACAGGCAGGTGAGATATATTAATACATTCCGTCACACCTGACGCTCGCAAAGAGACCAAACATTACAGTGTAATATGAAAATTAATAGAGATATTAATATCTGGCAATTCGCAGCAGTTACATATACAGTGTTTATACTCAAAAGGATGGGCTAACACCCACTAATACAAATATGTAATTCTTAGCATGTTCAGCCAAGGACATCTCATAATATTCTTATATTTAATAAGGTTACTCATTTTGATTCCCTTCTTGGGTAGCTCCACCCCTACCCCCATCAATGAACCCTTTGAAGCAGGCTTTTAGCTTCCCGCATAAACAATTAGATAATTACCTTTTGATCACTATGTATCACACCTAGCAAGATGTCCTATCTAGCATAACCTATAGGGAACCATGTTAAAAATGGTTATTGAGGCAAAAAGTGACACTGTGTGCTCATTTGCATGTAATTTCCCAGAATCCCTTGCTGCAGTGGAAGTGCTGTATGTTGGGTGATAATGGGGAAAGGCGGGGTTGCAGACCTGCCTAAGACATGCAGATGAGCATACAGTTGTATTTGCATATTTGCTTTCCTGTGGAGGGTTTTTGTCACTTTTTTTACTCACCATAACTTAACTCAGTATTATATATATATATATATATATATATATATATATATATATATATATATATATAGTTGCACTTTTTTTTAGATTTTTTATATATACACACACACACATATATATATATACACATTTATATATATATACATATATATATATACATACATACATACTTCCCATGCTTGCAGAAGCTGCAGATACATCTACCTCCCTGTCTCAGGGGGTCTCTATTCATTCACATGTGTGTTCCAGGACTTTGTCAAGGTCATAATTTATACATATTAGGAATCATGGGCTGTCATAAGCAAAGGTTGAGGTACATTTCCCTGAACCTATGCATTTCATTTAACATAAGTCATGTCTAAAATAGAAGACCATAAAATAATAAATAAATAAATGAGTGTTCATGTTGTGATATGAAATATATTTGTTTGCACATTTTGTATTTCTCGTCCTATTTGAGTTATATATCCTACATCAGCTCTACATAAACAATAAATTGAGGAATTGCCTAGAAGAAAACTTTAGCACTGAATCATACTCTGAATTGATTTCCACATTAGAGATGTGTAAAAATTCATAGGAGGTTGCAAACAATGCAAAATCTGCCCTTTTTTAGTTCCGAAAAAAGCTGCCGCTGAATTAGAGCTTGGAAGCAGTTCACCAAGCATTAAGCCAACTGTGCACTGAAATCTTCTGTAATATGCTCATTTGCAAAATTCTCACTGGATTTGCTTGAAAAATGACTAGATTCACTTACTGTTGAGACTTTAAAAAGCGAGCTAAATATGGTGTGTGCACTACAGTATCTGGGTATATTTCACTGAAAGCTTACTAATTTAGTGACATTGTGAGCCCTTCAAAGCTTGGAAAAACATTTTAAAGGAATTCAAATTTGGTACAAAATACCTTTAAGATGTCACAAATGCATTTTGGTTTGGGTTCCCACATTTCTATTCCATATATATTGTGCGTTAACAGGGGTACTATACACTGGACACACAGAAATAGAAACTAGTAACATTTTTTTTTAAATCTTGGACTTTATCAATTTTAAATTCAACTTGGAATACCATACTGAATCTAATCTGTACGTTGTTAGACAATGTAACTATATTTTATGCTTAAACTGTCTTCTCCCTGAAACTACAAGACCAGAATGTATAACGAAGCTAAGCAGGTTACTAATCAGGTTACAGAACAAACCTGCTCTTGGAGTTAGTCTGTCATGAAGGAGGACTGCTGTTTGACCATCTAGTTTAGTACTGTTACCGATTTCTGCCAATCAATATAGAAGTTCCCTAAGGGACAAAAAGGATCTAACTTAAAAACACAGATGAAAGAGAAGTTTTTAACATTGCAAGAACAGTATCCAGCTGCATGACCCAGATAAGGAAACCAGAACTGAAAGAGGACTATTAAATTCAATAAGATTAATTTATTAGAGGCACCATGAAAATAATACTTCCATCTACAGTATATCACAGCCAAAATAAATTTGCTGGAGATGATTATAAAAAGCCTGTGAACTACAGTATCTCTGCTTGTAATAACTGTATGGTGCACATAAGAATATATCTATACTGTAGTTTTATGTTTCTTAATTTTTGCTTTTGGTTTTAATGTGTAGATTCTGCTTCTGTGCTTAAATATAGTGCAATAAAGTCTATAATAAATACAGTAAGTATTACATGTATCCATTCTACTCCAGAAAATAGTTTTGGTGTACAGTATACAGTAAGTTTGTATCCACTAAGCTACCACAGAAAAGCACATTATAATGTAGGTATTGCAATGGTCTCTATATTCTGCAGATATACAATATGTACGGAGTTGTCTGTGTGTCTATATATACACAGTACTACTTAGTGTCCATCTGTGTGTCATGAAGTCCTTCAACCTTTTTGCTACTCAGTAATATTATATGTAGATGGAAAGGTCTTCATTATTACTTAACAGGGCATGTTATTTTTTTTTTTTTTCCATTACATTTTTACTTTATTTTTTCACTTTTCCATCACCGGGCTGTGTTTATTCTATTGCTACCCTTTGGAAGTCTTATAAATTGCCTAAAAGCTGGGAAATAACCTAATTTTAATATGCAAAGTATATTCAAATGACTACAAATAGCATATTTCCCAGGTATCTTGCATGCGTTCTAAGGCATCTCTACACATGTTTTTATAGAGGAGTAATTTGGGAGTTATATATAGTGCCAATAAGTACACCACTAAAATAGATTATCTCCCTCAACTGTTCTCCCTCTTCTGTCATTTTTCAGGGTCTCGGTAAGTCTCATGCTATGTATGTACAGGTGTGCCGACGAGTATTCTAACACTTGCCTTAAACTTGCCTTGGAAAATCTGGGTCGATCACCAACAAGACCCAGGTACATGCTGGGTACATGCTGGGTATATGGTGCAACATTTCACACATTTCTGCAGAGACTAATGGCCCATCGGATTAACACAGCAGGGGTTCATGGCAGTCCCATTTGAATGGGACTTCCAGGGACCCCACGCTGTTAATACGATGGGCCATTAGTCTGTCTACAGAAATGTGTGAAATGTTGCAGCATGTACCCAGCATGTACCCAGCATGTACCTGGGTCTTTTTGGTGATTGCCCCAGATTTGTTTTAGAATAATCGTCTGCACTACAGTATATCTTTATTTATATAACGCCATCCATGTACATGGTGCTTTACAGCAGCAGTAATACATACTGTATGACATAATAGGAATAAGCGCTTCATACATAAAAGTAGACATTTGAAAAAGAAGTCCCTGCCCCAAAGAGCTTACAATCTAAGTGATAATAGGGAGATGTTACAGAGACAGAAGGAGGGTGGTATGATAAATGCATATGAGATGTACTATATAGTATCAGCCAAAAGAACTAAGCGAATGCTTCAATAACTGGTGTGTTTTAAGATTGGATTTAAAGGTGGAAAGAGAGTGGTATTCGAATATTGAGAGGAAGGGCATTCCAGAGAAGTGGGGTAGTAAGTGAAAGGTTTTCAGCAGGAGAGTTCTTTAGATACAAAAAGGGTAGTCAGAAAACATTCCTTGAGCAGAGCGCAAGTGTCAGTATCAGCTAGATATTATGGCTGAGATGTAAGGAGGGGCAGAGGACTGCATAGCCTTAAAAGAGAGGAGGAGAATTTTGTACATAAAACAGAAGTTAAAAGGAAGTCAGAAAAGGGATTTCAGCAGAAAAAGATTTAGGAGAGAGTATAGTTATTCAAGCAGCAACGTTTAGGATAGATTGTTAGGGAGACAGGTGAGAGCCAGGAAGGCCGGACAGTAGAAGGTCACAATAATTGAGATGCGAAAGAATGAGGGCCTGTGTTAGATTATTTGCAGTAGAGCAATGAAGGAAAGGGTATATCTTTGCAATGTTACAGAGGGGGAAAAACCAACCGGTTTTACCTACATTGTGAGTGAGTGAGGGGAATGTGAGGGAGGACGCAAATGTGACATCTAGACAACATGTTTGTGATACTGGGTATAAGGTGGTGCCGCCAGGAATAATGTAGAAGGGGCAGTAGGGCCAGACTTTGGAGGAAGTATGAGGCGCTCCGTCTTTAACATGTTAAGTTTGAGTCAGCGGAGGGCCATCCAGGATGATATAGCGGAGAGTTATTCAGTGACTTTGATCTGTACAGTGGATGTAAGGTCAGGTGTTTAATATTATGTAGCAGGGTCCCCCATGGTCCCCCTTACCCTCGCTGCTGCGGGGGCTCCGGCAGCATCAGAGGCAGGGCACTGCCATCTTGGTTGTGTCGCGGAGGTTTGCGTATGCTCAGTAGCGATGGGGCGGCCATGTTGGTAAAGAAGTGGCAGCAGAGGCGCTCCATAGCGCAGGGATGGCCCACAGTCGCGCATGTGCAGTTAGGGAGATGCGGCGGCCATTACAATCTTGCGCAGGCTTAGTGGAGAGTTGCGGCGGCCATTACAGATCGCGCACGCGGCCCCAATAGGAAAGAGGGCCATGGAGGACTACAGCCCCCAGAGTGCTTAGAGGCAGACAGGCCACCTGACACCAGGGAGCCAATAAGGCTTACAGCTTTCCCTGAGAGGAAAGATACATTGTTGTGTGCTGCAGTGAAGAAGGAGAAGAAGCTGGGACACAGACAGGGGAGGGTGGGTAAGTGGCTCATACACTAGGCCAGACATCCCCCTCAGGCCCCAGCTAGGCCTCAATAACCTCAGTTTGTGGTTACTACAGGGACTCCCCTTAGACAGGGACAGGGTCCTGTAGAACCCAGACAAGTGAGGATACAGCCAGGAAGAGGAATATCCTGGCCAGTGATTGCAGTGAATCACTCTCTGCCAGTGCAGAGACCGTCATATCTATCCGGTTGGGATCGCCCGGAGGAGCGTCGTGGAAGGCATCGCGGCAGAGCCTTTGCGAAGATTGTCTGCTGGTCCGAGTGCAGGAGCGCTTGGCAGGTAACCCTACACCTAAGTGCACCATCTATAATATCTTCATTCTAGTGGACGCGCGGTCACCACACACTTGGGGTTCGGGTGTGGGACAGTGGACACGGTGTGGGGATACGGTGAGGGTTGCGCCCTGCGTTGGCGCTTTGGTTAGTTGTGCCATTACTATTATAGAGTGATACGTTTATAGAGTGAGAAGTGTATGCATATTGTTAAAGTAAAGACCGTTGCTATTTTACATCCAGTGTATGTGTTCATTTGAATGTGTCCTGCGAGGAACAACTCCCGCTCTGCTGGGAGCCATCGCAGGTGGAGGCGCTGTACCATATAGTATTGTTCCAGAGGATACACCCCTGGCTCTCACTGGCGGAGGCTCAGACCTCCTGTGAGCCTAAAAGGTAAAGCACCACACCAGTAATACATATAGATCTCCTCATATGCACCCTATCTGCGATTGGGGGGGGAATATGGGTTACAATTATTATTATTATTATTATCTTTATATAGCGATATAGCAATTTTCTTCCAAAGCACTTCAGTTACAAAAGGGAAAAAGAAGAAAACGTTATAAACGAGACCAAACACAAGGAAAGCTACAATAGAGGATGGGACGGTACTGTACAGTAGCTATTCAATTCCGGACAGGTTGTGGTTCATTAATTTAATAGTTTGTGAGTTTAGGAGAGTGCAGCATGCAGTACTAAAACAAATAGAGGCGCAGTGACATAAAATAGTGTAATATGTTCAAATGAGTATCAGAATGGTGTACACGTATTATGTAGAGGATTAATGCACTCACATTTTTCCCTTGGGTTAACAGCATTTTCACACTTTTTTTGCAAGGGAGGTGAAAGATCCCTTTTTTATATGCTTCTGCAGTGATTTCATAAATATAAAGGGAATCAGATATATAATAGTGCAGATTGTCTGAACCTTTATGGTAGTAAAATGCGCACTTACAATGTGCACCATGTAAAAATGCATATAATATAAGGCACTAAATTGGCGTCCCCTCGTGACTTGCGACATCACTTCCGGTCTGGTGAATCTCCCGGTCTGCAGGTGCTTATTCTCAACTGCAGAGAAGTTTTCTGAAAAATAAACAGGTCCAGGTAATGGCTATCCTAGTGGGTGATGGCTGCAGTCCATTGGTGAGAACCTAAATAAGAAGTTAGACAGAGAAAGCAAGAATTAGCTATTGGAACCTAGCACAATATTGCGCTATGATAACACGACATTAAGTGTATGCTAATAAAATGTATTCCAGTTGTTGATTTTTAAATATAATTATCTTTGTGGATATGCGTTAACCTCAGGGGAAATAATGTCCATTGCTGATTTAGGCAACGTCACATCATGCTTTAATGTAGCTTTGTGTATCTGGTCCTTTGATAGCTGTTAGAAGAAATTTTGCATCTACTGCTGCGGCCAAGTTTATTCGAGCATTTGCCCGTTCTTGGCCGCAGCAGTATCCTGGCGCGTGCCGCAGGGTGACGGGCGCGCGCCGAAGCAGCGGAAGAGCGCCCTCGGGGCGCTCTCCCTACTGCTGCCGGGTCCGCCGGGTCCCCCGGAACCCCCTGCCGCCGTCCCGCGATCGCGGGACACCAGGGCTCCCTCGGGGAGCCCTGGACGCGCGTGCAGGGGGCGCTGGCACCCGATGATGCGTGACCGCGCATCGGTGATGCGCGGCACGCTGAGGGACTGCGGCTCGCAAGCCGGGACATTTCCCGGCTTGCGGAATGAGCCGCACTCGGATAAACTGTGTCGGCAGTGTAGAGGGTACGGAGACAAAAGCACTTGTTAGCACTATGTCAGAGACGTCCCTGATGGGAGTTGAATTCTGGTCCTCCCTGCTCGTATCCATCTGTTCTTCCTCGCTGCCACCAGGACTGCTGATCCTGGCTGCCTGAGTCTCCAGACAACTCACTACAGATCATAATTAGATAATCCCCTGCGCCTGTCCCATGCCTCCAGCCAGACCTATAGAAACCTCCCCTTCCTGTTCCTCCTTGCGTGTTTATACTGGTGCTTCCTGGATAGACTAGATCACTGCACGTTGTTGTTCCTGATATCGTTACCAGACCCCTGCTTGCCTACCGATTATGCCTCTTGCTGCCTGCCCTGGACTTTTGCTAGCCTACTGACTACGCCTCTCACTGCCTGCCCTGGACTCTGCCTGTGACCCCGACTTCAACATCACAGCAGTGCCTGTCCGGCCATTTCCAGCAACTGGATCCACTCCGCAGTTCCGCAAGACTTGACACACTTAAACATGTCTCTAAACAAAGCAGAATTGCTTTTTCTTCTGTGTATATAGATTCTTCTCTTTGCCTTTTACACTAACTGTAGAAATCTGGATATTCCCTTTTTGCAGGGTCAATGCAACAACATGTGGGTGTCTAAGAATAGGCCTGTTTATTTAGCCTCAAAATATCGCATACAAAAATAATACAGCTTCTTTTCAGCATATGCAAATGAACAGAAAATAAGTCCTGAGCAGGGTTTTGACCTTTTCCCCACAAGGGCTGTTTAATGTCCAGAGTAGCAATGAGAAAAGATTATATCATAGGAAAAGACAGATCTTTACAGCAAGCAGTTTTCTTCCAGTGTTTCAGTGTGTCTCACTGGGTCAGACAGCCAGGCATGTGTGAGCTGCCTGGGTTTTTAAAGCCCTTTACCGAGGCAGCTGGGACCTGGCCAATTAACCAGACCTGAATTTTTAACCCGGTTACTGCTGCACTGCAGACATAAACCTAGGTCTACTAGGGCTGTTGTCTGATATTCAACCTGTTACAACCCATTTGTATTTTTTCAGCTTTTTAAGGCCTATTAAATTGTCTGCCATTTCCATCCATTAGAAATAATGATTGAGCTGTGTAGGAGAAAATGAAAAAAAAATACTAAAGATTTCATAACTGGGTGTCTGTGAGCAAACTTGGCAACTAACCATACCTTACACTATCCTCCAGGGACATTTAGTTTAACTGTAATTTTTCAGTTAAAAATTATATATGCAACCATGGTAAATATTGTCAATTTATTGACCTTTTGTCTTGGAAGTTTGGGCACAGATCTCATTGATGCAATTAAAACATTGTCAATTGCCACTGATTTGATGTATGTTATCATTAATATTAAAATACAATTATTGCCATAATGCAAACTATTTTCATATGTCAAGGCTAAAATTAAAGACTATGGCAATACGTGTAGTCTATTATTAAACTATTATACAACAGTAAGTTTGAGACTCATTGATAAAAGTATATAAAAAAAGTCTTTACAGCAATCATTTATTTGGACTTGTGCATTATACTGCATGTGATCTAATAATAATATTAACAGATGCCATAGCTCATGTGAAGTCACAGGCATGCCCCCCCACATGCGCAGCTAGCTAGCCAGGAATCGGCCAGGCAACACGAGCGCCTGACAACACGACGTCGAGCGCCAGTGTGCTCAGTTTCACCCTGGATGAGGCCTCGCTGCTGCGATGGTGGCACTTTGGAGTGAGTATAAGCGGAAGTCTGAGCCGGTGTCTGCATTGTTACCCTGGGTGGTCTAAGAGCGATTTCCCTTCATGTAGCATGTGGGTTCAATTGTATATATTTACTTTTATACTTCTATTAAAACATTATTTGCACTATCCAACTGTAGCCCTCTTTTCCTCTAACCTAGATGGATCTACTGGTGCTGGCTTTACCTGCTGGCTCACAGAGATCTGAGCCTCCGTTACTGGGAGCCTGGGGAAACAATATAATAACTGGCAGCGCCTCCACTTGCCCAGGATCCCCAATGTGTGAGATTCCCCTGAACAAGAACAATAACAATAGCTCGCAAATATAATGTTAACTTTACTGCATAGATCACACACAAATACATTAATAATCTTATTATACCAGTGGCCCTTGCCCCGCTTCAATGTGCAGTAATATCCCACCACCGTGTATATCCCACACTGTGTCCAACGTAACCGACTAGACCCTTGGTCACTTAACCCCTGAGTCTCCCCAAGGAACCCACCCCTAAGGCGGGATACGCTCCTGTAGGTACCGGTATGTTGGTGCACTTATGAAAATACCTGCCGGGCGCTCTAGCACCCGGTCACTGACACTTCAAAAAGGATCCGCCGATCCAGCACAGTCTCTCACGATGAGATTCCCACCATGGGGAATGTCTCCCACGTGTCTTTACTCCGCAGCGTAGTCTGGTCCCCAACTACAAGTAACCGGATCCTCAGTGAAGTACTGTGTCCCTGACTGATACTATACACTAATCAGGCAAGGTCCCTATCTACAGGCTGTTCCCTGCAGCAGCCACAAACTAGTGGTGTCTCAGGGCCTGCACTGGGGCCTAGGGGAAAGATGCTGGCCTACTGCAGTGGGTGTGACCCTTGCACACACACCTCCTCTCCCCTTGCTATTCCAGCACCCTCTGACTAGCGTGGTCCCTGCTGAACACTTCCTTATCCTTTCAGCCAGAATCTACACAACCCTATTGGCTATCTGAGAAAAGGTGACTACTCAGAGGCTCATGGGACTTGTAGTCCCTGCTCAGAGCCTTTACCTTATTGGCTCAGTTTTCGCGTGCTTGTCCTGCGCATGCGCAACATCACCCAGGGTCGCCGCACTCCTAGCGCTACTGCGCATGCGTGGCTATGTGCAAGATGGCGGCGCCCTGCTACGGGAGCTGCCGGTGACGCGATCGCCGCTCTGGTACCTTCTGCGGCGCAGCGGGGTCCCTGCACTAAGCGGAGGCAAGAGGAACACGGAGGACCTGACTACACAACACTCGTATCATTTTCTATAATTGCGAAGACTGATATACAGTATTTGATTATTTACCTTTAAAGTCAGAACTTAGACGTAAGTCCCTTTCATCATTATTTGTTAGAATTATGCCTCATCTAACATTGATTCTAATAATAATAAAAATAATAATAATAATAGCATGTTGTTGTATAGCGCATCCTATATGGGTGTTTAAATAATTATTATCTGCAAAACACTGGTTTACAACTCCTGGTTACAATACATCTCTAACTGCATGATAAGGACTTGTATACTTGTTAGTCCGGGATCCTACTGATCAGCAATTAAATTAACAGACAATTTGGCTACATCAGCAGTGGTGTCTACAGTAATCAGTGTGGAATAACGGCTTTCAATAAGGTTATCCATGTATACACAAAAGGGAAGACTCATATAGGCACAAAGTTCGTACACTTCCAAGTTTAAATAAAGCCCTATTAGGGATAATTAGAGCTTTATAACAGTGTATCTTACCTATGTGTAATAATACAGCCGTTCGGTATAACACTCCACGATCAATCGCTCAATAGCCCGATAGTGCGACTCGAGTAACATATTCACCGCTGGATGCATAACAGATGCCACGGACTTGAGGAACCCCCAGTTATATACACAACCTGAAAAAAAGACCGTTCAACCACACTGTGCAAGCGTATAATTAATAAGCACACTGCAAGGAATAGGCTGACAGATAAGTGCTCCCAATAGTGGACTTACCAAAGCAGGTCAGAAAACATATGTATACTTGATTTATGTGGGATCCTTCTGATCAACAACTAAGTCCACATCCAGTTCTGACTGTATCAAGAATAGCGTCTATAGTCATCCATATAGCATAAGCACTTTGAGTAGGGTACTAATCTGTACACAATAAGGAAGGTTCACACGGACATACAGTTCATACACTTCTAAGACATAGTATAGCCTTACGAGGGACAAGTATGGCTCTATGAATGTGTACCCCACCTACATGTAGTAATATACAACTATTCGGAACAAGACTCCATGATTGACCGTCCAATCACCCAGCAATGCCAATTGGTTAACTTGTTCACTGCTGGGTGTAAACGTGCTGCTCCGTGCTTTAGGAATCATTAGGACTACAGATAAACCTAGAAAAGTCTGCTTAATCACACTGTGGAATTATTTAACCTATAAGCACACTGCAAGTCACAGACTTACCGACAAGTGCTCACATCAGTGGGTCACAAAACATCTGCATACTCGTAGATGCGAGATCCTTCTGATCAGAGCTATCCATTTTCATCTGTGCAGCATTAGTACCTTCAAGAAGGTGTTTACAGTATATTCACCAACATCACGATAGTGTTAACCTATCAGCCGCAAAATCGTATACAACATACAGGCACAAGGAAACAGCTGTTGTGTACTAAACTACATGATAGATTATAAAACTACGCTGTTGTAAGGGTCTGGGAGTCACGCCGCCCTCGGCGTGCTCCTCGCTCACCAGCAGCTCCGATGGGTCCTCCCGCGGCACGCAGGCAGCCTCTCTCCGGAACGCCGATCACTACTCCACGTGGGCGCGCGCGCGCACGCCAAAACTCCCCTTCTACTCTCGGTCCAGCGGCTGCGCTCGGTCACGCGGCCGCAAGCACAGCTACACAGAGGCGCGGCCACACGGAGCCGTACCAACCCCTTAAAGGCACAGCACCTCAAACCATTGCTGCAATCCAATGCAGTCTAACTATTGGGCTTTACGGCTCCTCCCCTGGGACTCATGCTGGACCTATCCCTGCCGTAGCCTGGCCCTTCCACACACCCCCCCTTACTGCACTGCCATTGGACCCGCTCTCCTATATATACCTAACAGTGTCACTGACTCATTGGCTGAGCATAGAACCAGTTGTTCTCATCACTCTCTGCCTCCATAGTCCTGTCTTGTCCTGTTTTTTTTTTGCAGTCCTCCTCGTGTACCGAACCGGCTTCCGCTACGTCTACCCGCACCTCTGGCATCCCGAACTCGGCATACGGCTAAACGACTCTCCGCACCTCTGGAATCCCGATCCTGGCAAACGGTAAAAGATTACGTCCTTATCTCTACCCCGGACTTTGCATACAGCACCCTCTACCATCTGTACCTCTCCTGCCCCGATCCGGACTCCCCGACTACTCTACTCTCAAGACGTGCCCTCGTGGCTGTGGGTGGCGTTATATCCTATCCCACCTCAGCACCGCGGTCCCGTCTCGTTTGTGGTGAGCACGCCCTGACATGCTCAGCCCTACAAACATGGACCCCGCTGAGGTGGAGCACACTATAAATGCCCATACTAATCTCTTCACCAGATTAGAGACTTATTTGGAACAAGCTGATAGGCGAATGGATACGTTACAGCAAAGCCTTCATTCGCTTACTGTTCAAGTCCGAGCTCTCAGTCGGCAACCTTCACCCGTGGCTTCCACAGCTTCTGCAACCGCCTTTCCAGCACCTCCGTTTGCTTTGGAACCTCGTATTCTGGCTCCCAAACACTATGCCGGGGATCCCCAAGGATGTAGGGGCTTCCTTAACCAATGCCTCATCCAATTTCGACTCTCGCCCTCTCGTTTTGTCTCTTCTGTCTCCAGGGTCGGCTATATCGTGGCTCTTCTCATTGATGAGGCGCTGGCATGGGCCTCTCCCATATGGGAACAACAAGGCCCTCTCAAACATGACATCGATCTCTTCGTCGAGGAATTCCGAAGAGTCTTCGATACCCCTGCAGGCAATTAATGGCAGCATCTTCTCTTCATCACATAACCCAGGGAGATCGACCCGTCGCTCGGTATGCTGTGGAGTTCCGCACAATTGCTGCTGAGACGGGATGGAATAACGAAGCACTATCTTCAGCGTTTTGGAAAGGTCTGTCTGAATCCCTAAAGGATGAGCTCGCAGCGCGGGAACGTCCCACTGACCTAGAGGAGTTGATCCGTCTGTGTGTTCGAGTGGACCAGCGTCTACAGGAGCGGAGAAATGAACGTTCTCGTTACCGTCAACGGGTTTCAAGGCATCTTGCTCCATCTTTCATGGCTCCTACATCTCCTTCCGTGGACGTCCCGGAACCTATGCAGTTGGTAGGTAACAAGCTGTCTGCTGCTGAAAAACAACGTCGGCACAATGCCGGTCTCTGCATGTACTGTGGCAATTCCGGTCACATATTACCCCAGTGTCCCCACAAGCCGGGAAACACCAACTCCCAATGAAATCCCGGAGAGTTTCATTGGGAATACTGACACTTTCTCCCATCGTCAAAGACGTACTTCCCACCAGGATCATGTTGCCAATAACACTGACTGGAGAGGGATTTCACACTCTAGCACGGGCGTTCATTGATTCCGGTTCCGCAGGCAATTTCATCGATGAGACTTTTGCTAGACGGAACAATATTCCATTTATCAGTAAGAAGACGCCAGAAGGTCTGGAGGCTATTGACGGTCGACCTCTACAGCCGGCATTCATCACGCTACAGATGGTGCCTCTCCTACTGCAGTTCGTCGACGTCCATACGGAGATCATTACTCTCGATGTTATCCACACTCCCTCTGTTGAGCTGATTTTGGGTCTTCCTTGGCATCAACTCCATAAGCCTCGCATCGACTGGACGGATCGGGAACCTATCCAGTGGAGTGCTCCTTGTGCCAAGACATGTACCAGGATTTTCCAGAAGATTGGTGGGTTGACTACCCTGCCAGAGAACGTCAATTCCCTACCTTTTGTGTACTGGGAATTCCGTGATGTGTTCGACAAAGCACGTTCCGAGGTTCTACCTCCGCACCGTTCGTTCGACTGTCCTATTGACCTACTACCCGGGGCACCTCTGCCCAGAGGACGATCCTATCCTCTCTCTCTCCCAGAGACTAAAGCCATGAACATTGCAGAGAATTTAGAGAGGGGTTTCATCCGAAAGTCTTCCTCTCCAGTCGGAGCAGGTTTCTTTTTTGTCAAAAAGAAGGACGGTTCTCTTCGTCCATGCATAGACTACCGGGGTTTGAATAACTTCACACGCAAGAACCGCTACCCACTGCCCTTGATACCGGAACTCTTCAACCGTCTCCAGGGAGCAACCATCTTTTCTAAATTGGATTTAAGAGGTGCCTACAATTTAGTAAGGATACGTGAGGGGGACGAGTGGAAGACTGCTTTTAACACCCACGACGGCCACTACGAATACCTGGTCATGCCGTTCGGTCTGTGCAACGCAGCAGCAGTTTTCCAGGATTTCGGCAATGAGATTTTTCGGAACATTGTTAACACATTTCTTATCGTTTACCTAGATGACATCCTAATCTTTTCTAAATCTCCTCAAGAGCACATCAAACACGTTCAACAAGTGCTGTTACGCCTCCGGGAGAACCATCTCTTTGCGAAATTGGAGAAATGTCAGTTCCATCTCAAGTCGGTGGCTTTTTTGGGATACGTTATCTCTGACTCCGGATTCAATATGGATCCAGAGAAACTTAAGGCTATCTTGGACTGGCCACGTCCGACCACTCTCAAAGCCGTGCAACGCTTTCTAGGTTTTGCAAATTATTATCGACGCTTTATTCGCAATTTTCCTTCTACGATATCTCCCATAACTGATCTCACTAAGAAGGGTGCAGATCCTTCATCATGGTCTGAGACCGCCATACGGGCATTTAATCTGCTAAAAAAGGATTTTGTGTCTGCCCCTATCCTCACCCACTCAGATCCTAAACTTCCATTTACCTTAGAGGTAGATGCCTCGGACATCGGGGCTGGGGCTGTATTATCCCAAAGGACCTCTCCCTTAGCCAGACTACACCCATGTGCCTTCTTCTCGAAGAAATTTTCGTCCGCAGAATGGAATTACGATGTCGGGAACCGGGAGCTTTTGGCGATCAAGTTGGCATTAGAAGAGTGGAGACATTTCTTAGAGGGTACGGAGACACCTATAACCATACTCACAGACCATAAGAACCTTCTCTACTTAGAAGGTGCACATCATTTGAGCTCTCGACAAGCCCGCTGGGCACTATTTTTTTCACGATTCAATTTTCTTATCTCCTTTATTCCTGGCTCCCAAAATCTAAAGGTGGACGCCCTGTCTCGACAGTTCCTGGCAGAGGACAAGTCTGAAGAACAGCTAGAGACAATTATTCCCTCTAGATGTATCCTGTCCGCCAACTCCTTTGATATTTTGGACAAAATTCGATCTGAACAATCACAAGTTCTGAGGGGGCTCAAGGTTCCGGAGGGAAGACTCTACACGGCACCCCAACACCACAAAAGGGTTCCTGAGTGGTGCCATTCCTCTAAATCAGCAGGACATCCAGGGATACGGAAAACCAACGACCTAGTTCAACGTACCTTCTGGTGGCCAGAGAGGGCTAAGGAGGTGGAGGAGTTTGTTAAAGCGTGTGGCACGTGCGCCCGCAACAAAGTACCTCGGGTCAAACCAGCAGGCCTTCTTCTTCCCTTACCCATTCCCGATCGCCCCTGGAACCATATTTCTATGGACTTCATTGAAGAGCTTCCAGACTCCAAAGGAAAGAATACGATTCTTGTGGTCATTGATCGTTTTTCCAAACAGACTCACCTTGTCCCCTTGAGGGGCCTTCCAAATTCCTCCAGGCTTGCGGATGTTTTCATCCAGGAGATTTTTCGTCTTCACGGAGTACCTGCTACCATCATCTCTGATCGTGGGTCCCAATTTGTGTCAAGATTTTGGCGAGCCTTTTCCCGTAAAATGGGTATTTCACTTCAATTCTCCTCGGGATACCACCCACAGACAAATGGGCAGACGGAGAGGGCCAACCAAAACCTGGAACAATACCTTCGGTGTTTCATAACTGATACACAGGATGATTGGGTGGATCTGCTTCCTTGGGCTGAGTTTGCTCTTAACTCCCTTCGCAATGACTCCACTCAAGAATCTCCCTTCTTCATAAATTGTGGTTTTCATCCTTCCCGCCTACCCTTCTCCCCTCTATCCTCAGGAGTACCAGCGGTTGACAAGCGCATCTCCCAGCTGAAAGACTTATGGACGAGGATTCAGGAGAACTTAAAGGTGGCTACAGGGAGACAGAAACTCCAGGCAGACCGCCTTCGACGCCCGGTTCCGGAATTCGTCCCAGGAGACAGGGTTTGGCTTTCTTCCAGGAATATCCGACTAAAGGTTCCTACCATGAAGCTAGCACCTAAGTTCCTCGGTCCCTTTCCTGTGGTCAGGAGGATTAATCCTGTGGCTTATCGCCTACGCCTTCCACCCTCGATGAAGATTCCGTCAGTCTTTCATATATCATTGCTTAAACCAGCATTCCAGAGTCCTCGCTTTTCTAAGACCACGTCTCCCCCACTTCCTCTTCTGATCCAAGGTCAACAGGAGTACGAGGTTCAGGCTATCCTGGATTCTAGGATTTCCAGAGGTGGAGTACAATACCTGGTCCACCTGGACCAGAGGAACGTTCCTGGATTCCTCACCGGGATCTCCACGCACCTCGACTCGTCCAGGCTTTCCATCGTAAGAATCCCTCCAAGCTATCTCATGGACGCCCGGAGGTCGCCCCTGAAGGGGGGGGGGTACTGTAAGGGTCTGGGAGTCACGCCGCCCTCGGTGTGCTCCTCACTCACCAGCAGCTCCGACGGGTCCTCCCGCGGCACGCAGGCAGCCTCTCTCCGGAACGCCGATCACTATTCCACGTGGGCGCTCGCGCGCACGCCAAAACTCCCCTTCTACTCTCGGTCCAGCGGCTACGCTCGGTCACGCGGCCGCAAGCACAGCTCCACACATGTGGCGTGGCCACACGGAGCCGTACCAACCCCTTAAAGGCACAGCACCTCAAACCATTGCTGCAATCCAATGCAGTCTGACTACTGGGCTTTATGGCTCCTCCCCTGGGATTCATGCTGGACCTATCCCTGCCGTAGCCTGGCCCTTCCACACACCCCCACCTTGCTGCGCTGCCATTGGACCCGCTCTCCTATATATACCTAACAGTGTCACTGACTCGTTGGCTGAGCATAGATCCAGTTGTTCTCATCACTCTCTGCCTCCATAGTCCTGTCTTGTCCTGTTTTGTTTTTGCAGTCCTCCTCGTGTACCGAACCGGCTTCCGCTACGTCTACCCGCACCTCTGGCATCCCAAACTCGGCATACGGCTAAACGACTCTCCGCACCTCTGGAATCCCGATCCTGGCAAACGGTAAAAGATTACGTCCTTATCTCTACCCCGGACTTTGCATACAGCACCCTCTACCATCCGTACCTCTCCTGCCCCGATCCGGACTCCCCGACTACTCTACTCTCAAGACGTGCCCTCGTGGCTGTGGGTGGCGTTATATCCTATCCCACCTCAGCACCGCGGTCCCGTCTCGTTTGTGGTGAGCACGCCCTGACAGCTGTGGAGTAACACGCTCTACCGGCTTACCACCGGATAGATATTTATAACTACACACATAAAGAAGTTGGAGGACTGATTATGATCCTAGTCAAGATAGTTCTAGGACACATCGTGTGAGATCAGGCTTACCACACATTGTGCAAATCAACATCTGAATACTCGTTGGTGCAAATCTCTGTGATTAACGCAGAACCACTAGAGTTGACAATCACTGTGTCATCTTATGTCCTTTCTCTCACCTACAGCATGTTGCGCCATATATGCAATATCACAAAAACATAAGTACAGGTGACTGAGAGTTTGGGACTGTCTGCGACCACGGTTCACCAGACATTGACATATGGGATTTTTGCAACAGAATAGCACCTTATACAAGGATTGACTTTAAGAGCAAGGAGATCAGATATTTATTAGGCTTACCTTATACTAGTGAGTGTACCGGATCCATCAAAGGCATCTGGAGAAGTTACACACATTTATAAGGATATATACACATACACGTCTGCATATCCATGCATTCAATGAGTAGTATTTATTAATTCAGGAACTTATACCTTTGATTTTATAATATATGTAATTTATTATGATATTAAACTTTGATTTTAGACTGTTTTATTTGCAGACTCTAGAGGACCATTATTATATATAAACTATTTCTTCTGTAGTGCACCGCTAAAGGGATTTCTTAGTGTGGACTGTGTCCGACACGATCCATCAATTACGCTTATTAGTTTGTTCACCTCCCTGGTAGCACACAGCATCAATTCAATAGCGTAGTTTGAGCGAGGTTTTCTCCTCTAACCATTAGTCTTTACACTTATCTTGGTCATTGCCTTATACTAAGATGGGTCTGTATCTTGGGAAAATGCCATTGACCTTGATGAAACTATGCAATGGGTCTTACGCTTAAATTGAAATGGTATGGTTATTGGTACTGTATGTAGCTGTGATTAAGGTACTGTAACCTGGATAAGATTGGCCATGGCTTGGTGCCTGCCACCTAGACAATAAGATGAAGATGGATAATCTCAGTTTAGTAGATGGTAGTAATCCCTGGAACTGCAAACCATGAAATTCCTGGCCCAGCTTCCTCTGTGTCAAGCCCTGATTATGGACCTTAGCACCACTTGGATTTCGCCAGCTGCAGCCAGCACATCGCTCTGACGCCAGCAGCCAGGACATATTTTTTTATTTCCTGTGCACCCTGGAAAATGTAAAAATGTGTCCTGGTGTCCGTCCTTATTGTCCTGCTGGGCGCATGCACAGGTGTGCTCACAAATGGTGTCGGAGCTAGGTGCAGCTCGGGAGATCCGAGAGGCGCTGAGTACATTTACAAAAGGTGGTGAGGTGACCTGCGGCGATGGTGAAAGGCAGTGAGATGACCAGTGATAAGGTGTCAAACGGGTGAGTAGTCCTGTCGGTGCAGTAACAGGGCAATTTCATCATGGCCAAAGATCCTAGACCATCCTGGCATGATATTTGGCTCTAAGTCTATGTGGTATCTTGCCCTGGTTCCCGTACTATGTAGGAGGAGAGACATAGTTGTCGCTGGGTGTCTTTGACTTGATAATGCTGATAATGTGAACTGTTTCGTTTTATATATAAATTTGTATAGTAAAGCTTGGACAAACATATGTAATCTAGGAAATAAATTATATTTATGTATTTCTTATTTTCTGTTATGTACTGTAAGCACTTCAAAAATATTGTGGATCTAGCTCCTGCTTAACCCAAATAAATGATATCTTTATTTCAGGAGAGCTACTCATTCTGCTGAATAGCTTACACCTCGGAAACCCCATGCCTTATTGAGGGTTTTGTTTTATAAGAAGTAAGTTACAACAACGTTTTGAGAATCTGAATGATTCAATGGTAAGGTTATGATGAAGCAAAACACATTTATCCTGTTTAATTTTAAATTACTCGAAACTAAAAAAGGAGCTCATGTATATTTTTGCTTGCTTTAGCAAAAGTAAATAAATGTCATGTAATAAGTTTTATAAAAATGCTCTTTATGTGGGTTATCTAAAGAATAGGAAATATTTATACATAAATTAAAAATTGGGTGAATTATGAAATTAACATAGTCCATTGATAATAATATTATGAAAGATTGATCAAAGATGATTTTATCCATGGGTAGAAGACAGTTCTTTATGTTTCTAATTGTGCGTTTCCTCTTATTCAATACCAAATGAAATATCCAAAACAGATGTCTTGACAGGTCATTTATTTAGTGTAAGGCAAAATAACAATAAGCTTCATCTATAGGCACAGGCTAAACCAAAACATACAGAGAAATAACCAAAAAGCGCTAAAAGATGCACAAATATTCACCAATACTAAACAATACTAAACAAAACAAAAGACATACAACAGATCATACTTGTGTGTTCTCAAAAAAAGTCATTAAAAAGGGGTGAAAAGTCCATCAGTAGTGGGTGCTTCTCCTATTAGAGTATTCCCAACTCTATAGCAAAGGTAAAATTAATTATGTGTAGGGTTAGAAGAGCACACACACCACTACAATGGTGCAGAATATTTATTTTATTAACAAATGAAAAGTAAAAGGGAAAATGTCCCACTGACAAATGTAGTGTTGTCACACAGCACATTGACACAGCGCTGTAGACCACAAAAGGGATCTCTCCTTCTCCCTCCGTATCCTCCATCCTGCTCTGTTGATTTCTTCACAAACCTTCTCCTGAGGAAGTAAAAAGAGCCATTATGAAACGCTAAGGGCATTTTTCCATAGCAGTGCATCCAAGGCACCCTGACAATTCCTGTGAGTCAGTAGCATACATTTCTGCAATACCAGATGATCACTCTAACATCATCTTGATGAACCCAAAAGTGACGACGCGAGCGCACCCCTCAGCATCTTCACTTGTTTGTGAGGAAATCACAAACATACTAAAACATACTATGGATGGAGAACGGAGCATTCTTGATCACTAGATGGTATTGGATTGTTTATTCATTATGTTCTGGCACATCAACTCTAAAAATAGATTCATATAGTTAATTCTAACTATTAATTTAACCTATGCATAGCTTGGTTGCATGAAACAATAATACAACTAAACAATCCATTGAAAAATCTGGACACAAAGCCTATACACAAAGCCTATACTCTTATCTTGGCATTGGACAGACTTAAACTTGTACCCACAATGTACAATAAACAATTCCTTTGTTTTAACTTTCCTACAAATCAATTATTTTTCTTGAACGTGTTTTTCTTATATTGCACAAATCTTTCAGTTCAGTCTGAATGGAGTCTGGGGAAACAAAATGGATTCTAACAGAGAACATGGATTCCGAATCACTTAAATTCCATTTACAATTTAATTAGAAAGTGATATTTAAGTTGTGTACAAATAGGTATCTAAATATGATGTTATTTTTTACTTCAAAGCAGTTCATATAAGACAGATTATTTCTAAACATTTCTGTTTTCATAATGATTAACGCTTTCATTGGAATTCATTGAATTGATATATTTTTTTATTGTAAATATTAATTAACGTTTGTTTACATTTCCATGGAAAGATTTGTGCAAATAGCATTATTAAAGTACTTACGCCCATGTTTTATTTGTTGAGTAAACATACCTCTTGGTTTTTTCTTTTGTCAACACTGCCCTATAAACTAGATTTCTTCTGGGAGATTCAGTGTGAAATTAACTGGAAAGATTGCATTATTGCATTATTGAAGTATCTGCCATTTTAATTACTGAATTTGACAGATTTCCATAAGTAAAGATAATCCCTTTCTTTTTGCATGCATTACACGCAGTCTGGAGAATGAAAACTGGATTGATGCAGCCTCTAAGAAGCTATATTTAAATTGATGCCAACAGAAAAAGTGATCAAGTGTCAGAAAAGCAAAAGAGCAATTGATAGAACAAAAGGAAGAAGCAAAGGCAAATGTTCTGCATATTCATTTCCGTTTCAATTTCCCAAACATTGCTTCTCTACAATTAATTTTGTTTGGTTATTGAATATAGCAATCACTGCTATCAAAATCACACTACTTGCCATGCTATCGTAAATTGTTCTCATTTTAAAATAACTAAGCCACTTTACCCATGGCACTATGGATGTGCCACTGTTTAACACCAGGTGTTATTGGGCTTACTCGTGGTAGCGGTACCATATATGCCAACGTCTTTATGCGTGTGCTTACCATGTGTTACAATTGTGCTGTCTATTGAATTACTTAAAGAGAGAAAAGAAACCTAGTATATAAGCACTCTTCTACACAACTAAATGTATAATGAATGTATTAAAATACTTTATTTGTACCAATGAATAAAAAAATGGGGTTTAAAATAAGATATATATCAAACAGTACATGACTGTCATTTGTAACGTAACTCTGGTAAGTTAGGTTGATGAAACATATGGGGATCCCTTATAGATATTCGGGATCCTTATGCTATTGTATAGCTGCCTAGTAATATAGGACTAGGGCCGTCACCGGGCCACTGCTCAGAAACTGTTCTGTCCCTTTTTAGGCGTATCTGAAATGTGTGATAGTAAGCTATGATATGCTTTATTCGTCCGCTATATGTGTAATCAGTATAAAGACAGCTGGCAGCCTCCCTGGTGGTGTGTCTATTAATAGGGTTAAACTAAAGCACTAGTAAGGGACCCATGTGAGAGTTTCATCCCCAAACCACCACTAGCCTATGAGGTAATATTGTTTTACTAAAAAGTAACCAGGTATCCCTAACTATTAAGCATTCAGGCAATGACAGCCCGATGGGTACTGGATACCACTGAGGGCTAATGTGGAGGAATAAATGTATTTTCCCCCAATGTGGTCTAGTAATTGGTCTCCTGTATGGAGATACTGCTTAGGTAAAGAAACCCCCTTATGACATACGTTCAGGGTAGGCTACCGACTGACATTGTATTTACACGGTTAGATTCATATATTGAATCAAGCTTATGAGAGGGGGGGGGAGGGAAGGGGGGGGACAAGTTTTAATATGGGCTGTCTGAATCAGCGTACTACATACTGTACAGGGCATAGAGGGTGGTGGAGCACTTAGTAGACAAGCCTCTACATCAAGGGGCACTGTTGTCCTTTAGCCTCATGTGTCAATAACTGAGATCTAATTGATTTCAAGTATGGTAGGTAGTACGGTAAGTGAACTGATATTTCAGATGTTCCCCCTCCTTGCCTTGTTTGGCAATAGTATAGGAAGTTATAACAGCTAGACTTTGTGTGATTACTGTGCAGTGGCTGATCAGGCACAGTTATTGCAACCCAGTATGCTATTGTAATTATTCCACTCGCAGCGCGAGCTGGTCAAGGCAGTGGGATGCAGCTACTGATATCTAACAGCTGATGCAGGTTGCCTCTCATAGCAACACAGTGCCATGCGGTGTGTGACCTGTGATCGTTACTCACATATGCCCCTGCACCGGAATACAGATGTCTGCGTGTGAGTAATTCACACATACACGTGGGAGAGGTGTATAGAGAGGGCAATTCCTGTGAGCCGTGATGATATATTGCGGTGATCAGTGAACCAAGCAAGGACACGTGGATAGAGTACACACTTCTAGCTCTGTGAAGTAAACAACAACCAGACAACTGAGGCTCCCTCACACAGCTTCCAATGTTGTCAAGTAACCAGATCTATAGTATTGATCAATGGTGTCTAAATCTGTGTAAGTCACATAGCGAGACTACAGTTGCATAGTCCCCTATATCAGCGCTGATCATTGATATATCAGCGCTGATATGCTCGAGGGTATGCCTATCTGAGCAGTGGGCTCTAGGACAGCAGCCCCATATAGCAGGACGCTTCTTCAGGGCATAGCGTGCATACGTGAAACGCAAGCATTGGCCATATCTCAGTATACACACGCGGGAAGCTTTCTATTTGAAAACAGCAGTTTGCCGACAGCTTCACTGCTATCACCACTAGCCATATAGGTAAGTCTTATGTGGTGGTCTAGGTGACCGTGTGTTGGACTGATCACATAAATGAAGTAAATGGATTACTCACTGCTGACCTTGGGGATATCCTGGTCCTGTCCTGCATGCTCCTACAGTACCAAGGAACAATTGAAGAGAGTACAGGGAAAATGGCGGTGCATCTGCTGCTGCTGCTGAAGATTGGAAACCACAAACTGCAAACCACAAAATATCCTAGGTGCAAAAATTTATTTTAGGGCATAGTAACAGCCAAAAAGAACACTCTGACGCGTTTCCCGTGGTATCCCACGCTTTGATAAACCACTGCCCACTTTGATAAAGCGTGGGATACCACGGGAAACGCGTCAGAGTGTTCTTTTTGGCTGTTACTATGCCCTAAAATAAATTTTTGCACCTAGGATATTTTGTGGTTTGCAGTTTGTGGTTTCCAATCTTCAGCAGCAGCAGCAGATGCACCGCCGTTTTCCCTGTACTCTCTTCAGAGTTACGTTACAAATGACAGTCATGTACTGTTTGATATATATCTTATTTTAAACCCCATTTTTTTATTCATTGGTACAAATAAAGTATTTTAATACATTCATTATACATTTAGTTGTGTAGAAGAGTGCTTATATACTAGGTTTCTTTTCTCTCTTTATGCATTCTTGTTCCTACCTAGTCAGCACCTCACACTGGTTCAAACTACTAAGCTGTGCGGGTGTTCTCTGTATATATATGTCTATTGAATTACCCTTTTTGAAAAAGAGGAGTGGAGTACAAATTGCTTCCAGCACAGGTGAGTTCTGTCGGCAATGCTGTTAGTAAAAGCTTGATACTACTGTGAGCCTCAGACTGACTTTACCAAGTCTCTTGGAGTCTGCTGGTCTGAAAACAGAGCTAATGTGATAGAATTGCCACTTCAGACGCTAAGGAAATGTTGACCAAGAACTCATCTAACACAGGCAACAGGAGATAAACTGCAGATGGAGAAAATGTTAGTGTCATTAGATTATGGAAGAGCATCTCCCAAACCAACCTTCATTGGGGTCTATTCACTAAACCTCAGTAAATTAAGTGCATTGCTGAGCGACTTTGCATTGTTTTACCGCACTATACATGTGTGTCAAAAGGGTATGCACTAAGAAAAATCACAATTTTTTTAACGTTAAGTAAAAAAATGCAAGGTCACATTACTTGTTTTTTTTTCCTAAGTGTTATTGCCCTGAAACCGTTTGTTTAAACTGCAGCCTGAAAGAACTGAACAGAGAGAGCTGCATCTCCGTGCACAGCTCTTACGGGTGATCGTGCCGATTTAATGTTAATTGTAATAATTGAGTAAGGAAGCAGAGGGTCTCTGAGCTGAATCACATTAATTTCAGCCTCCGGGACCCCCTACTTCCCAAGTTTCAGGTACTTTGGTACAAGTTACCAAACTTTTATGGTACTATAAAAAGCCGTTTTAGTGCAATATTGTACTGTTATTGGAGATTTGTGAATAGCAACACAGGCAACATCACACTATACAGGCATATATGCACTAAGCAGTGATAAGTGCTTTTAAGTGAAATAAAAAGCCATTATAGCGTGATACTGTCTGCTATGAGATTCACAAAGCAGTGATAAGTGCTTTTAAGTGAGATAAATGCCATTATAGCGTGATACTGTCTGCTATGAGATTCACAAAGCAGTGATAAGTGCTTTTAAGTGGGAAAAAAGCCATTATAGCACGATATTGCAGTGTTATCACTGCTTTGTGAATCTCACAACAGGCAGTATCACGCTATAAAGGCATGTATCTCACTTAAAAGCACTTATCACTGCTTTGTGCATAGCACCCAGAAAACCCACTTATCACTACTTAGTGCATAACCCCCATAGTGCTATAAGTCACTTATCGAAGTTTAGTGAATAAGCCCCTTAGGCTCTTATTCAATATGCTATGAAGCATATTTCTCCATGCTGTAGATATTATGCCTATTTATTCACTTTCAATATCCCCAGGTAATATCATTTGAAAGCAGCTCAACTGTTCTCTAGCACAAGAAGAGTTCCCAACATATTGACTATTGGTCTCTAATAAGTGTAGATATCCTGTATTGAGATGACAATCACTTGGCCATCTCACATAAATCCATATTTACTAAGCAGTCTTTTGCAATAAAACACCTGCTCACACTAGAAGACACTTTGCAGCTTATTGAAGTCAAAGAACTGTAATGTGCCCTTGGTACGATTGAGGTTGACCAGACTACTTGAGATTGCAATTACCAGGCAGAACACAGAGGTTAATAAACATGTATTAGGCCGGAACCAACAGTGAGCAACACGTACAAAAACACAACAATTACCACAACAAACAGGGACTTACAGGGTACTCCTAGCACGCGACAGTAGGTACAGGGCATAGCCAAAGCTGTTTTACCCCAGATGCTGCCACAAAAAGTTATTTACAGAATACCCAGTTTCTCAGTTACAAGGAGAGACCACTCTGAGTCTAGACAGTCCAACGATAGGATCGTGTCTAGCCACAGAGGCAAACCTGGAACATCTGTGGAGATTGGATCAGCGTTTACTTGTATAGTTTCCAGGGATCCATTTGAAACCATGGAGAACCGGGTGCTGACCAATCAGTGGTGTCCCTTTAACCATTAAGCCAATCTTGAGTGAGGAGGGTGTCCGGAATGGACCAATCCATAGATGGGGTGGAGCCAATGACAAAGGATGGCTCTGAATGGTGGGGCCCGGGAGCAGGGGAAATTAGAACTGTCCAACAGGAACCATGTTGACTGGGTTAGGACCCAAATGCTGATCAGTGACATCAGTTTCAGGCCTCCGGCAGAGTTTGATGCCTTGTTGCTGAGGAGAGAACAATGCTCCAGCTTTGGAGTGTGTACTCTACCACAAGGCAAGTATATCATTCCCTAGCTGCCCATTCTCCCTATACACAGCACCTGGCTCACCCATTGGCTAGCCCCCTGACTCATTGTATGGCTGACATTCAGCAATTGTCATTGGACCAGGCATACTGTACATGAGTCACAAAGATAAACCCAAACAAGTAGTAAAACACATAACACAAGTTATATATTGCTACAGTTTGGGCACTCTCTAACCCGAGGTTGGCAAGATGAAAAATTAACATTGGGTTGCAATCTTGACAGGCAAAAGCAGTATGCAGGCTTAAACTTTATTCTGACTGCCATACTGCTGTCATAACTCCCCCCCTAAAGATGAGACCACTGGGGTGGCAGCACCAATGGGTTGGCCTCCTGGTTCAATGGGGTATGTGGCTGTCTGAGCAGGCAGGCATTATCCTGCAAGAAAAATCCATTGGTCCCTGCCCTTCTGTTGTATACTGAAACTATACTCATGAATGTCCAAGCTTCACTGCAACAGTTTGCTGTTCTTCCTCAATACCAAGTAAAGACAACTGAGGGGGATGTGGTCGATCACTAGTGTGAACATTCTGCCATATAGATACAAATGTAGTTTCCTTAGCGCCCACACTATTTCCAAGCACTTCATCTTAATTGTGGCATACATGAACTTACGATCTAAGAACATCCTGCTCAAATGAAACCACTGGATGCCAGATTCCATAGGCTGAGGACTTCACCAATGCAAAAGGTAGAGGCGTCTGTCTGGATGAGGAATGGTTTGTGGTAATCAAGGGACGCCAAGAATGGAGCACAGGCTAGTGCATATTTGAGAGTCTGGCATGTGGTCGCGCAGTCTTGAGACAAGGTCACAAAGCATGGGAGCCTTTTCCACATGAAGTCCATTAGGGTAATGATTATGGCACTATATCGACAGACAAAATTCCTATAGTAGTCGGAAGTCCCCAAGAAAGCCAATACTTGCTTCTGGGAATTGGATGGGCCATCAGAAGACGGCCTCTACGTTTGATGGCTCTGGCTTGAGATGCCCTCTGCTAATCCAGTGCACAGAGTAGAGGACCATGGCAATACCAAGCTGACATTTGATAGGTTTTAGAGTCAACCCAGCATCACTGATCTCATATAGTACCACAGCTACAGGTACTTGTCCCATGTTTGACTAAACCCAACAGGTCCTCCAGTTATGGTCTGGTATACCCTTGCATCCCTTCCAGCAACCTATTAACCAGGCACTGGAAAGTGGTTGGAGCATTCTTCATCCCAAATAGAATTATGGTGAGATCATATACAGTAAACCATTTGGGGTGAGGAATGCCAACATTTCCCATGCCTCTGGGGTCAGTCAGGGGGATCTGCCAGTACCATTGGCTAAAATCCATGGTGGTCAGGTACTTGGACCCTGTGAGCTCATCCAGAAGCACATCGATATGGAACATACCACAGGGAAAGCATCTATTACTGTCTGGGCATTGAGCTGTAAGTACTATAGTCCATGTAGAACCAGGACTTCCAGCAATGGCCAAGGACTTTGGGAGCATGTAATTACCCTTTCGGCTATTATCTCCTATATCTTTCTTTTAATAGTTTGCCGTATCTCAGCAGAGTCCCGCTAGGCAGAGATCAGCGAGATGGGTCCTGCCCTGCTTGTCAGAAAATAGGTCCCGGTACCTCCCTTACATAGCTCTCACTTGTGCCCATTGAGAAACAGTGGATTATGATCCCTACCGGATCCACTGATCTTCCCGGTTGGGCTTCCCGAAGGAGATTAGGCAGAGTCTGACTCGCCTGATCTCCGGACAGTGGGCTACAAATGGCAAATCGCTGATGGCTTACTCGCATGATATACTTTAAGCATGTTTATGTGGTAGGTCCACTGCCTAATCTGTTCTTCGTCTACGTCATTATTTGTATTGTTCATCCACCAGATGACGGGTAAGCCGAGGAGCCAGTAACTTGTTTTTCAGGCTTTTATAACCAAGATCTGCTGCCTTGAAATGATCTTTCAGCTACTGCCATTCTTGTCATACTAGTGCTTTTGCCTGGTCTCACCTGCCCTGAGGTAAGTCTGGGTAAGCTCCATGAGAACTTCTAACCACTGCCTGAGATCCACCACGTACTGGACCATAGAGGTATCAGTCGTGGTGGTAAACACCTCACAGCTATTTTTGAACAGATTAAATAGTTGACACACCTAGCACCAGTACAGAAGCGCAAAAGGGGAGAAGCCAGTTGACTCCTGTGACACCTCTCTAGAAGTAAAGAGTAGGTGCTGCAGATGAGCCTCCCATTTTCCACCCTCGGTCTCTATGAACTCCCGTAGCATTTGTCAAGGGTGCCGTTGAAGTGGGATGGTGAACAGAGCTCCACCGACTAGAAGAACATCCGTATGTTTATCTGGAAAAATCTGCTCCAGTTATACAAAGCTGGGGCGCACTAGGGTAATTGTTATCCTGGTGTCGAGTAAACTAGCTACTGGTGTAGTGTCCATTATCACTGGGCAGACATGAATAATCTGATTATCACCCAGTGCCAAACTGACCAGGGCGAGAAGGTGCTCGGGTGATTCTCCAGCTGTACTGGGGTGTGCTGTCATCCAGAATGAGTTACTTGCTGCACGGATCGAACATCCTTGCTCCGTTCTGTTGTTGGCATCCCACTCACACAGGTGATGGGTCATGTACGAGGGAACAAAGTCATGTCAGCACCTGCCAAATAGACCCATATATATGCCCTGTCTGACCGCGCTGGTAGCATTGTGCTACCATAACTCAGGGTTCTGATAACTCTTAGCTGAAAACTTCTTATTTCTGAATCACCCACAAATATTTCAGTCCTGTTAAGACTGTCACGATTGGGGTGTTCCAGACTACTTGGGATCACAAATACCAGGCAAAAAAACGAGTATAATAAACATGTGTTTATTTGACCAGAGCCAACAGTGAGCAACATGTACAAAAAGACAACAATAACCCCACAAAACAGTGATTTATGGGGGACTACTAGTTTGCTAAGAGCAGGGCACTGCCAAAGTTAACATTCTGGATACTGCCACAAAAAATCCATTGTAGAATACTCAGTTCTCCAGTCACAAGTGAGTTCTCTAATGTCAAACGATTGGGGGGGTCTGTAGCCAGCGAGTAATCTGGAACATCTGTGGAGATTGGATTGGCGTCGGCTTGCCGAAGAATGGCCTCCCAAAGAGCAGGGCCTGGGACTGTCGGAAATTAGAAATGACCAATGGAACCATGCAGGTGAGTCTAGGACCCGAATACGGGCCCAGAGGTCAGTTCCAGGTCTCCCCGGAGGGTTAGATGTCCTGCTGCTGGGGAGAAAGCAATGCTCTGGCTTTGGAGTGTGTACTCTCCCAGCAGGTGGGTGCATCCTTCCCTAGCTCCCACATTATCCCTTAAAACAGCACAATGGCTTGCCCCCTGAATCAGTGTATGCCTGACACTCAGCCATTGTCACTGGCCCAGAACTAGAATGAGTCGCATAGATCAACCCAAACACAATAGTTAAACACATAACAGCATCATTTAATATTGTAAGGGTTTGGGCACTCTCCAACCATAGGATTTTCATTGGGTTGCCATCTGACAGGCTGAGATAGTTTGCAGGCTTAACCTTTATTCTGAGTGCAATGCTGCCCCTGTCATCACAGGAATCCAGCACCAGAAGGTGTATTCTGGCAGAAGACTGCTTAGTAAATATGGGCCTTAATGTTATTGGTACTCCATGAGAGCACAATGCTTATACTTTCAACAATTATTTTTATATTCAGAAAAAGTGCACAGATAATTAACTCTTCACGGAGATTCATTTATCACAGTCTGTTAAGTTTTATGATTTCAATCCATTTATAAAGTTATGGTACAGGAGACAATATACAGGAGAGACACACTTCCTAAAATAGACAACCACTATTAGTTAGTGCTATGAAGCATGAACATCTACTTACAACTAAACGGTGCGTTGTCAGCTAATGCATTGTATTGGAGCAAATTGGCTCCTTGTGTTACCAAAAATGTTATTGAATCCTGCTAAAATGGAAAGTCAGGACTGCCTGCATGTTTTGAAGTACACATAAATTTGAAGTAATGGAAGTGGCCTTCAGAACTTTCCAATAGATTTAATACACTTTTTTTCTATTATCCTACAGTACAGTATTTACCTGAATTCTTACTCACAAAGGGGTGTGCGATTTCAATACTCCAGTCCGACAAATAGGTTAGTCACAGAGGGAAAAAGGTGGACTTTCTTTCTGATTAATTAATGCTCTCAGACAGGCCTCATATACATTCCCAAATAAGGCGACACACCTAATGACTGCTTCACAGTATATGCACTATTCCATTGACCTTTTAGAAAAGGTAATGTCTTGTTCAGTATTATATTAATAATATAAGTATTTACAAAAATAAGAAAAATAAGAAGCAAATAAATGGGACACAATAGAACTTCAAAAAATATATAATTATTTATTTATAAAAACTAAAGTGCTAGTAGTGGAAATCCTCACAATGACACTGACTGGCTAAAATTCCATATTAGTAAATACTACTTAACTGGGCACATTCACCCTATGCGTTTCACCTTAATGGCTTCCTCAGGGGCCATTAACAGTTGATTTATCCAAATAACACGAAAGGAGATCTTCGAATCACGCAATGTGGAAGTGGATTCTGACTGTGAGCCGTGCACGTTGGAGCGTGTGTACCGGATCAGAGACGAAATAGAGGAAGTGTGATAGACTTACTTCTGCTAGAGTATAGTGGAAAGAGGAAGAAAGCGCTAATACTCCAAAATGTATCGATATAAATATAGCCAATATAGATGCAAAAATCCCCAAATTTCACAGCTTTGAAGGTATAGAGTACAGAGCTGGGTTAACACTTAAAACTGCAGAAAACAACTTTTAAATCTGTGAGTGCACTGTGCATCTGTTTTTTATTTGGTTTTGTGCCACTGACACTGATAATGGCACAAAACCGTGCAACAACACGCTGCAAACTCTGCAAACATATATGCCAAAATCCCACAGCCAGTCACAACCATGGAACATTCAAAGTTAAAGGATCATACTGCTGCACATTCAGGAATGTAGTATATATGTGTAACCCCTCTTTATTTTACCTCAGATTATATGGCCTATCACTGTGGTTGGAGCCTGAGTCCTATGGGTTACTGTTTAATTCTTATAGTGTGTGGTACATATCGTGGAGCTCATAAACTGTGTGTGTGTTGCAGGCCTGGTGCTTCACAAAGATCAAATTGTGATGGTAATATATTTGCAGTTTATATTCTTGGTGGGTTAGCTCACCCACTCCAACCTGGAGTAATTCCTGCACAGCTGGGCTCCCTAATCTCTCTCTTTAGTAGCCTCTGTCTGCCTGCTTCCCTCTGCACTGTCAGGTCCTGGTCTCTGCTGGGCCCTGCTGCATGCACTAGTCCAGTGGGGCAACTCTCTCTCTCTCTACAGTTCCCTCTCTCTTAGGGGTCCTGCATGGACTCTCTGTGCAGGATGGGCCTGCACACCCTCACTACCTCAGCTCCCTATCCAACTGTCACCAACTGTCATTCCACTGGCTAAGCACAGTTACATGGTCCAGTGGAATGTAATTCTTAAAGGGGCAATGGCCTGTGCTGATAGCAGATACAGGGGATTACATATGATTGAACGTAACAAATATGACCAAGGATGCTACATTGGGGAAACCAGCCAAAAACTTCAAGGCAGAATGAATATGCACAGACACTCAATACAACACCATGAAGAAGTAAAATACTGCTCTCCAGTGGAACATCATTTCTCACTACCAGATCATTCCATAAATTATTTAAAAATCAAAATCCTCAATTGAATGTGTAAATGCACCGAAGTACGGAAAACATTTGAACGCAGAATGATAAGACTGTATGACACCAAAACAAGAGTACTTAATGCGGATATGGGGTTTCTCACACACTATCAGAATTGTTTGTAATGATTCTGCCTGCCTCTCTGCCAATGGTACTATCCATACCTTCCCCCTCCCCACCCCACAGCATCCCCTTCCCCCTCCATGCTGTTCCTTGTCACCGTTTTATTACCCTTCCAATGTCTTCTAACGTCACTTTCTCACCCCACATTATCTACATCTCTGTTTGTTTCTTTTTTCTCGTTTCCTAATTTCTGCTTTAGCCACATAATCCTTTGTTAATCAGTATTGCTGAGAAAGAGAGAAACACTCTCGAAAGCTTTTTGTATGATATTAATTGTTAGTCCAAATAAAAAGGTATCCCCTAATACTGAAGTACTCATTTATTCTGCACTATACATATACATATATATATATATATATATATATATATATATATATATATATATATACAGTGTTCGACAAACCTATACATTTGCTCGCCCCGGGCGAGTGGATTTAACCCCCGGGCGAGTAAATATTGGCCCAAGCAGCACACGTTTGGTACTAGGTGGCGAGTAGATTTTTTTGTGTGGCGAGTAGATTTTTTGGTGATTTGTCAACCACTGTATATATATATATATATATATATATATATATATATATATATATATATATATATATATATATATATATATACATATATATACATATATATACATATATATATATATATATATATATATATATATATATATATATATATATATATACATACACTAATACAACAATATGCAAATGCAACAATAACATAAAAGACTCTGTATGAGAAGCTGTAGAGATAGGCCATTGATCATACTTTTAACACACCCCCAGATCCAGATCACAACCAATATCGGTCCAAGTACAAATGAGGAGAAAATTAGATAGTTATCTCAAATAGGGGTGAGTACATCCGTGTGGAGATATAATAACAGAGAATCAGCAAAACATAGAATCACTGATACTTATTGAGAGTATAGCATATCAATATACTCATCCTCCATGTTGTTGATGGGACTAGGGGTACAGAACAAGATCACTGCTGCTTCCGGATCAACGCTCCAGTTCCACAATGTCCCGCTTGCCCTTTTGACTGCCTGTATCTTGATTGTATTGTATGTCTTTATTTATATATCGCGAAAAGTGTACTCAGCACTTCACAAAGAATCCAGCACAGGGAATTTTAAAAATACAATAAGTGCAGCAAAAGTCAGACAATGGGAAAGGAAATCCCTGCCCCGAAGAGCTTACAATCTAAGATGTTTGAGGGGAAACTTACAGAGACAGCAGGTGAGGTAATAAGTGCTGTAGATAGGTGTGCTTGGCCACAATGGGTGGTATAAGTGACTGTGGGACAGTAGCCATGAGTGCAGGCTATTGGGATGCTTGATTTGTGGGGTAAGTTTTAAGGTTAGTCAGTGTTAAATGAAAAGGTTAACACCATTTACAGGGGAAGAGATGGCAGGGAAACGTGGGTGAGATCAGGTGTGTATGTCTGGCTTCAGGCTTAGGGGAGATCCCCAGCAGCAGGAAGGAGTAGATAGAGGGTATGAATAGAGGATTTGTGTGGGTGTTTTTTATTGAGGGTTGTTGGGAGAGAGGTGTATAAATAATGGTGCAGTGGGGAGTGGGGCAGTTGGAGAGAACAGAGACATTCACCAAGGAGTGAGGAAACAGTAAACAGAAAAAGCAATAAGGAGGGCATAGTGAGATACAGAAGGAGAGACTTCCCAGTTATTGGAGGATAGTAAGAGTACAAATAATCACAGCTTTTAGAAAGTAAAGTTCTCACAGTTGTAAAGTTGTTGTTCAGAGGCCAGATCTTCCTCAAATCTTCACCTCCAATGTCAACTCCAAGATTAACTCTGCGAAACACTTAAATGTTACACTTTGATGTTACACAGCCATATGATGTGTGGGATGATGTCCTTTCTCCACAGTTTACTGCATATTTATTAGACTTTCAACAAATCAATGTACAGGCTCCTGAGCTCTTAGCCTATATTCATCATGCAACCTTGGTCATGAGAAAAACACTTTCTGTTTTTATCTGCCAATCCCATCATAAACATATCTGATCACTGATCACGGATGTCATCAACGCAGACATATCTTTAACATCAGGGGGTCAGCTTCTTTTCATACAGTCCACTTTCACCCTCTTTAAGATTTTTGTTTCTCTGTAAAAAGCAGTGGTGCATAATCTCACATTCGCAACATAATAATTCATGTGCTTCCAATAATCAAAGTCATGGGGATGTTATGGTACACTCAGCAGCTCAGCACCAACAACACACCAACGCTCGTTTCACCTCCCACTAACATGGGGCTTTCTTGCGGGTTAAATTATAGAATAATAAAATCATATTATACTGTACAGTATATGAGAATATTTACAATATTTTCAGCAGAAGCTGTTTCTTTCATGGTCCAATTTGTTTCAAAATTTGAAACTCTTTAGTGTTAATGTATTAAAATGCAATATTTTAGACGTAAACACCATCAAAGATCAGAAACATTGGTATGATAGGAATATTATGTATCTTGTAATATAAATACATATTTTTACATTTAATTTATTCTCTTCTTGGTTCATAGATCATGATAAAGTTGTCAATTCAATGTGTATTTTAGTACAAAAATAATGAAAATGAAGCAAGCATCGAAGTTATTTTTAATATTTCTTAAAGAATAAAAATATAACTTCCTATCTTGGTTACTGTGTACATTTCATAAATGTAAGCCACTTGTGTCTGTAATTACAGGGTGCAAATATCATAGTAATTTATGGTAGGTATAAAGTATGCACTTGGTGGTAATATAATAACATTTTTAGAGGCACCGCCAATGTAATTTCGTTTAATCTACAGCTTCTCTCACTCTGGTTACAAAACCAGACAGCTGTGGTAGCAACTATTGTTCAAGCATTTTATTGTTATCCTCCTTTATAAACAATCTGTCAGCATTTTCTCCTGTAAAGCCAGGAAATAATATTACACCCCCTCAATAAGGTCAACATAATTGTTCTAACAGATTACTAATGGTTTGACGAGAGAGTTGAAAAATTAAATGTTGCATAATGGAAACTGATTTGTAATTAGTCTCACTGATTTGAACTGTCTTATACACTTTAACAAATCACTTATTGCAGGCAACATTTTTCCATTATAGCAATGATTTTGGTACAGAATCCCCAATCCTCACTGATTTGGGACCTCAGAAGTTAAAAGGTCGGCACGTCCAGAACAAGTCGTTAAATAAAAAAAACTTTAGTGTTTCTGAGTGATCAGAGATTATACATGTGTATTAGTAATTTTCAGACAATTAACTATTTCCATGTAAATTAGTTCAATATAAACATTGCTGCAATATTTGAATGATAAAATATCGATTAGCACTAACTTTTAAGAATTAACTTAGAAGGTTAGTGAAGAGAACAATTTGGTTAACTATCAGTATCAAGTGATAGAGATCATTAAACAAATGTAACCTATGATTGCACACACGAATGGGGACAGCAATCAGATATTCCTAAAAGCTGGAGATTTGAAACTGTGATCCCTTAAAATTCCTTTTCGGAAGCTCTCACTTCAGGGGCTTATTCCATATCCGCAGAAGTGGCAGATGAGGCCTGCAGGGAGAACTGCGGTTCATAAACAGGTACAGGGTTCTGAGTGGGGAAAAAGTTTAGTTCTCCCACTTATAGTGAGTAACTAAGATCTATTAGTTAGAGATTCAAAGCGGTTAGGTCCTTTTTTTATGTATCCTTGTTTTGCCCTGTAAATAAACCCTGTTAAGCAAATCCTAAATTTTCCTGACATTAATACGGGACAAAAAGACCCTGGAACGTGAGAACCTATACTGTAAGTGACAACAATCCGTGAGTATTGGGATGTGGACCTATAATGTGTTATGGCTAGAGATGGGCAAAATTGTCAAAATCCATGAAGCAGAATTTCCAGAGTTTTCAATTCAAAATCCGTTCCGCGGTGTAAAATCCGTTGACAGATTATGCTAGTTTCAATCCGTGCGGATTAATCAAAATCTGCCATTGGATACAATCCGCTGGTGGATTTTGCCAATCAAATCCGTGGATTACGCCAATCCAATCCGGATTGCATTCTTAAAATCCCCCCGCGGATTGCGGAATCCGTGAATTGGATGGTCAATAATTGAAAAAATTCGGAAAGGTGAATCGCCCTTTTTGAGCTTGATCCGCGGAAGTGCGCAAACCAAAGGAACCGGCAGATCCGCCGCAGATTCAAATCCACCCCAAAAATTCACCCATCTCTAGTTATGACTTCCAAAATCAGGGGAGAGTAGGACAGCACAATAAAAAAAGAAAACAAACACTAAATAGTGCAAAATGTATGGACCAGTAATATGAGTTATTCGGCAGCTAGCAGAATGCCAACACACATTTTTAAAATCACATACATTCATATAAAATTATGATAGCAAATCCCAATGAACGAAGGAAATCTCAGAGAAGAAGAAAAAGGGCACAATAGTGGAAGGGTACACAATAATTTTTATAAATCCCAATATAAAAACCCTTAATATTTTACATTGTTAAAACCGGAGTAAAATCTCATTCACAAGCAGACTTTTACAAGCCTCAATACCTCCACAAGCCTCACCGTCATGTGTCGCTTCCGGTATCCACTGCCCGGGAAAACGCGTTTGTGTCTTGCGTTCTCCTCTTTCGCTTGATTCCAGGATTCTATGCGTTTTGCTGGCAATCCGTTTCCTCAGGACTCAGTTTCTCCTCCCTACCAGGTAAGTGCTATATATACACCTATATAATGGAGATGTGGTAGCCACAGTTAACCCATGTGAGGATTCCAATTAGCCTCATAAATTAAAATTATATTGGGAAATCCAAATAAATTACATCATGTAACCACAATATTTAAATACACTCAAAATGAATTTTATTTAAAGATATATAAAGAAATAAATGATATAACTTATGATGTATCATAATGGTGGAGAGGAGAAACTGACTCCTGGGGAAGTTGATCGCCAGTGAAACGAATAGAGTCCTGGAATCCAGAGAGATAGAGGGGAAAGCAAGATGCAAGTTCCGTGTTCTTAGGAAACAGTCCCAAACTAAGGATTTCAGTGGAGGTCTCCTTCATTTGTATACATTTTCTTTTTCACAATCACTTGCGCTGGTTTTAAATTTATAGTCACCAATTTTGACATTCACAATATATTTTATTTAGTCACTTCTTTAAAAATCACTGCTTATATGTTATATTATAAACTTTGGCATTGTATTCACTTTATAATTTGCACTTATTCGATTGCATTTGCATATTGACAATAGGAGCACCGATCCAGACACCTTTTTGTTTTATATCACATGTAGTATTAAGATGCAAATACCTGGGGAAAACCCAAAGGGATTTGTAGCCACTTTATCAACTTTAGAGCAATGTTATGTGGTAGGCTTGAGGCTGGATTAGTGAATTCTGTTCGATAGAACCAGCTGCCAGAGACAGAGATTAATACCTGCTAATGTAGCTTTGAGGCACATTTAGTTTCCAATCACTATTAATAATACATAAATATCCCCAGTAAAGGATATAGGTAGGATGACCTGAGTAAACCTATAGCCTCAGGATAGTACTGACACAATTCTCTATGATACATGAGCTGAGTAAGCCCTTTGTCGGATTTACTTGGTAGAAGCAGAATACTGTGGTATTATGACTGAACTCCAAGTCAGAATCCCCCCTAAACATGACAATATGTCTCTGGAGCTAAATAACATTCAATAAAATAATTGTAGCCCCCTTTTCCCCCACCCAATGGAAGATGGTGTCGCTACCAGATGTGTAGTGGTGCATACAGTAATACCTGTTGGCTTGCAGGAGAGCGGAGGTTCATCCGTTGTTGTTGGGGAAACAGGCCAGGCTTTTGGTGGTCAGAGCATAGTTCTTTCTCTATAAATCAGCGCCTCCATCTTTAGCAGGCTCCAGGAGTCTGGAGGCAGTCCCTGCAGAAGAACTACCACATACTTCCCCTGATAGACTGCAGAATCAGGCCAGGAGAGTAATTGAAAAGGGACATTTTTATTCAGCAACCATCATACCATGGGTATACACCGATTACAGGCTTCTCTTACTGTAGGTCCCAGACCTCTGGATGGTCCCAGGGTCAGCTTTGAGGCTTGAGGCCTTTCCAGCTGCCTTAGCTTTACCACAGCCACTTGCTGAGACAGCATGGCCATAGTCCCACCCCAGAGGGCGAGACAAGAACAGACTCAATTTAGGGTTGCAGCTTCCCTAGTACAGAGGGGAAAGGTACAAGGTCTGAGCCCCTGATTGGGCAGAACACAGACCCTGTCCCACCTCCACCCCTGTCACTCAAGGATGCTGCTGGTGTGGGGAAAACCAAAGATTGGTCCTGACACTGCCTGCACTTACCAGGAATTACATGTCAGTGAGGGTAGACTGGTAGCCAGACCAGGCATGGCCACATAATCTAATGAGTTATAAGCTCCCATATCTTTTCTAGACATGCAAAGCCACTCTTGCCCACATCTGGGACCAGTTGATGCCATTTCTCTCACTGCGAATGAGAGAAGGCACCTGCTATTGAATTATCCACTCCTGGTACATCTTTAGCTTGAAAACAGATGTTAAACTGTAATTTAGTACTAGATGTCTAAGTAAACTAATTACCTGTGGAGAAAAAGCCAACATTTTATTTACTGACAATACTACTCCTCTTACCGTAGATTGTTTGACCAGAATAAAATGTATTCATTAAACATTTTCCCCATAATTTCTACAGCTACTACTATTGGGAATAGCTCTAACAAAACTAAAATATTTGTGTAACCTTGATGTATCCATTTCTCAGGCCAAGGCTCCATGCACCAGTGTCCTTGCCAATAAGCACTAAAATCCAAAGCCCCTGCTGCATCTGTAAAAAATTAAACATCTATATTATCAGTGAATTCATCTTGCCAACAGGAATGCCCATTTGAATTGGTTAAAAACACATCCCAAACCGCTACGTCTTCCTTTAACTCCTTGGTCAAATTTATAGGATCGATTTTTTTTTACTCCTGCTGTAGCAGCTGATAAATGTCTAGCAAATACCCTACCCATAAGCATTATCTAACATTCAAAGTTTTAATGTTCTACAAAGATTGTAATTATTTTCTGTTTTATAAGATTGTTGTTTATAATTGTTTTCTGCCGGCAATTTAAATTATATTGCTTTTGATGGGTACATTTTTTTTTTAAATCCATAGCAGATTAGCCAATTCCTTTCATCCATGCGGGGAGCGGGGAGCGGGGAGCGAGGAGCAGGGCGCGGGGTGTATGATCTATACTGAGTTGACAAGCCTAAGGCACCTAATGACTGGATTGGTGTACGATCAAACAGGATTAGAACCCACGATCGCTGCTACTCTGGGTTTCAGCACCAGCTGTAGTTGCTAAACCAGCTGCTGACTAGCACCACTGTCAAAGAATACTTTTGAGCACTAGTCACAGAGTATTCATACCTGTATAAAACACTTTACCATATTCTTGGATATAGAACCATATCTAATAAGTATTCTGCCATGAAACACCTTCTGACACAGAAATATACCTTACAATTCATTTATTTGAATAGGCTGTAATGTTTTCCCACACCGAAGGTGCCTTATGGCAGGACACTGCTTAGTAAATATGGCCTATTGTTTTATCTTTTTACCTTCTTTGACAAAGCGCCACTGCAGGTGTTAAATCTATTAAAGGTCTTTTGTTGCTCCCCCTGTTGTGATAAGGCTTTTGCCTAAATAAATTCAATTTGTTATTACATCTCTCTCTCTAGAAAACAAAAAACTGTCAAAGTTTGCCCACCTGAGTGGGAGGACAGAAGAGAGGTCCCAGTAGCGTGCACTCATTGCTCATTGGAATAATAAGTGTAGGGAAACAATACTCATATTGTCCGTGGCAAAACCAATAACGTATTATGTACTGGTACACAATGAGAGCAACAGGAGGTCCCAAAATGATGAGTTGTGATGGTAGATAATTTTAAAATCAATATCACTGTTATATTACTTTCTTTCTACATCTGCTTTATTTGCTGTGCTTCACCTTGTTTTTACTTGTGTGTGTCAGAAAACCTGAGTTTTATTTAATCTCACCTGGCCTCGTAACTCATAGCCCTCATTAGTAGTATTACTATTTTGTCCTTTAATTCCTTTTAAGGTTACAATCAACAAAATAGATATCCCTTGGAGATATGCTAGTAGACAGTTACAGTAGTGCTAGCCATCAGCAGGTTTAGCTCACACTGCTTGTGCTTCCTAGAAAAGCAGTGGCTTGGGGTTCTAGTCTTGTTGGGTCTGACACCACTACACTATTCCAGTGTGAGATTTGACTAATTTACATATACTTTGTGCATAGCCATTATCATATCTCCCACGGTACCTCAGGCGTGCTCTTTTTCAGCACTGGCATCTCTCAAAATAGGAGTATCTAAGGCTACAGCCATGGTGAACGCTGGAGAGGGCGCAAGCGTTCACTCTGCTTCTCCCCGCCTGCAGCAGGAGGGATCTGTGTCCTGCATGCAGAGGAGATGGGGAGGCGTGTCCGGGGGCGTGGCTGTGATGTCACGTAGCTGGTTTGCCCTCATTGGGAGAACCGCTCATGTGACCCAGCTGCCGCCCGTCCGCCGTGCATGAAAACAGATTTTTCTGTTTTCTCCTGCATCACGAGCACCGACGCCTCTGCTCTCGTGCGCGTTCGCGCACTCTATAAACAGCCTCATAGAGGCACATCTGTGTGATCGCACCGTGTGCGCCCTCCTCAGCACCGTTGCGATCACCATGGCCGCAACCTTATCCTTCAATATACAGTATAGCAACAATCATAAGGCCACACCAATGCTTCCCCTTAGGAAGTTACCATAGCAATGAAATGCGTAGAGCCTCTTTGATTGGTGGTTCAGTGGTGATGTCATTGAAAAGCCACGCTATGCCCCGTCCCCTGATCACAAAACCTTGTGGGATTTCTCTGCTCAGCTGTTTGCCAGGAGAAAAAACTTCAACCACAGGACACTGAGTGTCTCTCCCCCTGTACCCCTGGGACACCATTGCAGCGTGACTGGAGCCCAGCAGAGGCCACCCAGATTGGAGTACACCAGGAAGCTGGATCATCTTGCTCCAAGTGGAACCTGGCAGTTATAGCTAAGCAGAAAACCCTTAACTTTTATAGGATTATCTACATTGCGATTTTAACCCTTATGGTTGTGATTGAGCATTTATAAGGTTTCTTCATAAAGCCAATTGTATTAAATGATAATACACTATGGGGCATGCGCTTCTGCTTTTTGTTATATATATATAAAAAAAAATTATAAATATATATTAAAGAATAACACTTGTGAGCACATTCGCATGTCTTAGACAGGTCTTCAACCCTGCCTTTCAACCATTATCACCTACCATACAGTGCTCCCACTGCAGCAAGGGATTCTGGGAAATGACATGCAAATGAGCATACAATGTGTCACCTTTTGCCTGGAATATCCATACACATGGAGCTCATTTAAGCAGATGCATCGCCATTCACACCGCTTTTAAGCACAGCATGGGACTAGCAAATCAAGTTAAACCACTCACAGACATATTCCAACCTTGATGGGTATCATCAGTGTGAGGTTGGTTTAAACTTGCTTTTGCTTTGTATACATATATACATGCACACACACATACACTGTACAGTATATATGTGTACACATGGTATTTGAGGGTTTTATCTATCCTCTCAGGTTAATATGTTTTGAAGTGTATCCTGTAAATATTAATATTTAATCAAAGTCACATTTTATGCCCAATATGAATTAATTTTCCTCTATCACTTATTTTACTCTGCGCTTCATAAATCAATAGAATATTTAAGGAGCAGAATTCTGTAAAACGCAGTCGCATTATGTATAGTTCTAGTCTGCTTCCAGATGATTAGTATACTGTGTTGCCTATTAATGAGAACAGCAGGTGGTGGGCATTGGGTGAGTCTTTATTGCTTAGGGCAGAGTTCCTAACTCCAGTCCTCAAGGACCACTAACAGTGCAGGTTTGAAGGCTATCCTTTCATTAGCACAAGTGGCCCAATCATTTTGACTGAACCAGCTGTGCTCAAGCAGGGGTATCCTTAAAAAATTCAGGACTGGAGTTGGGAGCCTTTTGCTTAGAGTATTTAAAGGGTTATTTAGTGAATACTCACTGTTAGGTAATGGGTGCATAGGTCTGATGACAGGGCTCTGACATTTTACTTTATGGATGTACTGTACCTGCTCTAAGAATGTTTTGGGAATAAACAGAGTACTGTAAGCTGATTTTACTACATTTGCTTTCCTGTGTGCCTCATACCCCTTTTTCACGTGTTTTTTTTTAATTGATGCATTAAAGACACTGCACTATGGAGGTACTTGGTGTGCTCTTCTATTTTCTAGGTTTATTTCTTTACTGTTACGAGTGGCTTAGGAAAGCCACTTGATGAAGAAGCACCCTGTTTAACCTCATTTGACACCCTGAGGATTACAGTATTTTAGAACCACTTGTGGATGGTTTGTACGAACACCAAGGAATACAGAGACTGTTACTGTATGATATTGTACTACACTATTAACTCTTATTCTGAACTAACTTTTGAATTATATGTATGTATGTCTTTATTTATATAGCACCATTGATGTACATAGTGCTTGACAGTAGTAATACATGTGACAGTCATGTAAATAACAAATAATACAAATAACAGATCATGGGAATAAGTAACATTTAGGAAGAGGAGTCCCTGCTCCGAAGAGCTTACAATCTAATTGGTAGGTAGGGAGAACGTACAGAGACAGTAGGAGGGTATTCTGATGTGTGTCTGCAGGGGGCCAATCTTGATTTATTATGTATCATGTTTATAGTATTAGCTATTGTGCTACTCATATGCTTCTTTAAGCAATTGTGTCTTAAGGTGGGTCTAGCGGTGGATAAAGAGGGTGCGAGTTGGGTATTGAGGGGAAGGGCATTCCAGAGGTGTGGGGCAGTCCGTGATAAACGTTTGCGGCTGGAGAGGGCTTTAGATACAAAGGGGGTAGAGAGAAGGCATCCTTGAGCAGAATGCAAGAGCCGGGATGGTGCATAGCGAGAAATTAGGGCTGAGATGTAGGGAGGGGCAGAAGAGTGTAATGCTTTAAAAGTGAGGAGGAGAATTGAGTGCAAGATGCAGGATTGTATAGGAAGCCAGGAGAGTGATTCCAGCAGGGGAGACGCTGAGACAGATTTAGGAAAGAGAAGAGTGATTCTGGCAGTAGCGTTTAGGATAGTTTGTAGGGGAGACAGGTGAGAAGCAGGAAAGCCAGACAGCAGGAGGTTACAGTAATCGAGACGGGAGAGAATGAGGGCCTGAGTCAGAGTTTTAGCAGTCGAGAAACAGAGGAAAGGGCGTATCTTTGTAATATTGCGGAGGAAAAAGTGACAGGCTTTAGATACATTTAGAATGTGATGGGGGAATGTGAGAGGAGTCGAGTGTGACCCTAGGCAGCGTGCTTGGGCTACTGGGTGAATGATAGTACTTCCAACAGTAATGTGGAAGGAGGCAGTAGGGCCAGGTTTGGGAGGAAGTATGAGGAGCTCTGTTTTTGCCATGTTAAGTTTAAGTCGGTGGAGGGCCATCCAGGATGATATCGCACAGAGCCATACAGAAACCTTGGTCTGTACAGCAAGTGTAAGGTCAGGGGTTGCAAAGTAAATTTGTGTGTCGTCAGCATAGAGGTGATATTTAAACCCAAGGGATGTGATTAGGTCACCAAGAGAAAGTGTGTCCAGAGAAAAGAGTCCTGGGGTACCCCCACAGAGAGATCGATAGAGGAGGAGGTATTAGCAGAAGAGACACTGAAAGTACGATTTATTTATTTATTTATACAATATTTTACCAGGAAGTAATACATTGAGAGTTACCTCTCATTTTCAAGTATGTCCTGGGCACAGAGTAAAACAAATAATACATGGTTACAAGTACAGTTACATAAATGAACAAGGTATACATTATATACAAGACATTGCGTGCACAGTTAAAGAAAATATATATTATGAGCGTATGAAACAGTTACAGACCAGATTAAAGTGTGAGACAGCCTTAGATTTGAAAGAATTTAAGCTGGTGGTGGATATGAGAGTCTCTGGTAGGTTGTTCCAGTTTTGGGGTGCACGGAAGGAGAAGGAGGAACGTCCGGATACTTTGTTGAGCCTTGGGACCATGAATAGTCTTTTGGAGTCTGATCTCAGGTGATAGGTGCTGCATGTGGTAGGGGTGAGGAGCTTGTTCAGGTAGCTGGGTAGCTTACCCATGAAGAAATTAAAGGCAAGACAGGAAAGGTGAACTTTGCGCCTAGACTCTAGTGATGACCAATCTACTTCTTTGAGCATTTCGCAGTGATGTGTGTTGTAGTTGCATTGGAGAACAAAACGACAGATTGAATTGTAGAGGGTGTCAAGTTTGCTAAGGTGGGTTTGAGGAGCCGAGCCATATACTATGTCTCCATAGTCAATAATTGGCATTAGCATCTGCTGTGCAATACGCTTTCTGACCAGGAGACTTAGGGAGGATTTGTTCCTGTAAAGTACCCCTAGTTTGGCATAGGTCTTGGTTGTCAGGGTATCAATGTGCATCCCGAATGTTAAGTGGGAGTCAAACCATAAGCCCAGGTATTTAAAACTAGTGACAGGTGTTAAGGTGGTGTTAGCATTGGTTCTAATCAGGAGCTCAGTCACTGGAAGCTTTACAAATTTAGTCTTGGTCCCAAATACCATTGTTACAGTCTTGTCAGTGTTTAAAAACAGTTTGTTTTGGGAAATCCAGTTTTTGAGTCTCAAAAAGTCAGACTGAAGTATGTGTTGAAGGTCAGAGAGGCTATGGCTGTGTGCATATAGGATTGTGTCATCTGCATACATGTGTATTGAGGCTTCCTTACAAGCTGTGGGAAGATCATTAATGAACACTGAGAAGAGTAGGGGCCCCAGAACAGAGCCTTGCGGTGGGAGAGGTAAGAGGAGATCCAGGATAGAGCTGTGTTACGAATGCTAAGAGTATGGAGAATGTGAAGGAGAAGAAGGTGGCATGCTGTGAGCGCAAAGGGAGTTTTCCTTGTATGAAGTTCTAATAAAATATCCACATGCTTAAATAAAGTACAACAATTTTATTTTCCCAATACACATACCACAAAAGAATGTGGCACATAAATCGTTCTGGAAAGAAGATGCACTCATTGTGCTAATTACAAATATATACATTTATTGCGAAATGCAAAATAAGATCTAAAAAATAGTTGAAAATATCCAGACTACTGTGTACAAATGTATACTCAATGGTAATAAATAGAAAAACCAACACAAAAATGGAACTCATACATGTGCAACAAAAAATGTGATTTGATATAAAAGGATATGTAGACTAGACCCTGGTACAGTAGGTGTCTGTATATATTACAATGGAAAGTAGCACAGAGAGGACTGGTTCATAAAGTTTCAAAGAAAGCCATCAGAATATATATTCAGATCCACAGCAGAATGTGCATCCACTGTTATTAATTTGAAGAAATAATGAACAGTTGGCCTAGAGAACATAACCTAGCCTTACCCAGTGTGCATATATGGATCAACATTAGACATGAAGGAAAACAAAAATGAATGGAAAAAGAAATGGTCAAATATACAGTAGCAGTTCTACACATCCTGATCGAAAGACTGCACTCCAGAGAGCTAAGTCTCAAAGCAAAGGCCCACAGCAGTTCAAATAGAGTTCCCTGCAAAGAATACTTGCAGATATCTTATATAGCTTTCAAGATAGTGGAGGCAGATATCCCTCATGGAAAAAGATGTTCTTCACACATAGGTAGAAACGATGTTCTACTAAAAATGTGATAACTTATTGCGCTATTGAAATGTTCCTATTACTAAATAATGTAGCATAAATGTGTATAACAGGGCTCTATATTACAATAATACAATAAATATGTGACAATCATAAATGTGTGGCAATCATAGATACCAATCATACATTTCTAAGAAACATTCAAGTTTTTATATCAATCTATAGTCCATATGATAAATATGTAACAGTGTTTCCCACACCCGGTGGGAGATGTGGCCATTACGGATCGTGTGGTGCATGATACCTGCTGGTAACAGGAGGGCTGAGTCGTCCATCAATGGTAGTGGGGATACAGGACTAAGCTTCTGGGGTTCATACCCTACATATCTCTTTAGCAGTGGAGCGCCTCCCTCTGCCGTAGGCTCCAGTAGCTGAAGGTGATCTCCCACGGTAGAACTATTACCTCTCCCCCCAGTAAGGTCACACACCAGGTAGGAGGTATAACAACATTAATGGTTTATTATCTCTTCAGTTTATTATTTCTAACAGTTCTCTAGGATTTACTTATTAAGTTAAGATGATGCTCTTATAAACCCTACTACAATTTAGTATGGGGATTTTTCTGATCTCAGCCATGAATTATTTACTTGGTTGACGCTAAAGGACTGTGTCTTTCAAAGAGTATCTACATACTAAGATTTTTCATGTGCTACGATATGCATTGGATTTAATTTAGCTCTTCAGCAATCCTACCTTGGGGAATTTTATTATTATTTTCCTCTTTTTTCACTGTATATATTAGTGCATGTAGAAGAGTTACAGTATATCAATAACATTTTATTATTTTGAATTTTAATCTGTCATCTCCCTTCTCAGAATCAATTATCTACTTTGATTATCTATACACCTTAAAGATACGTAGTCTACAGATTAATCTTAATTGTTTATGGTTTGTGTACAGCTATAGGGATTCTTTCTGTGATAATTTCTTGATCATTTTGTACAATCTCAGGTCCTCAGGGGCAGTACACCTCTCTGTGCAAAGGGTACTGCATGCTATGCTGGTTGGGCAGGGCTTATTGTGTGCAGCTTCAGATGTTTGGAATTCAGATTCAGAGTTCAGGTGTATATCAACTTTACTACTATTTTGGGAATTATGTAAGACTTATTTCTCTGGCTTTTCCTATCTAACAAAATGAATTGCATATAATTTTAGTTTTTTCTTAAACTGTAAAATATTGCGGTGTCCCCTTAAGCGCAGGCGTATTTTTACTTAAAAAATAAATGATGATGATGATATTAGTAGCTATGAAAAAGCTTGCACAATATTAATCTCAAATAAAACACAAATGAAAACAAATCCACATTGTCATCTGCTTGTCAGCATAGGACCTCCCTCGAGAAAGCCTACTGGCAAAACGTACATCGGGAGAAGCGATGACGTCACACTGTGGGCGGTTCCAAAGAGACTAGCTGTGAGAGGGAATCACCGATCAAAGCCCAGTAATCTTCGTCAAAGACCAAGGTTTGCCCATGCTTTCCTAACACACTAGATATACTTGAAACTGCAGGGAATATGCTTATGTAGCTTTGTTTAGACTAAGGTGTCCTGTTTCATCTACCACAAAAGTTCCGTTATATGTAGGAACTAAGCACCCTATGCTTTCAAGCTGTTTTACCCTTAAGCTCAGATCCAGCTGAAACAAGCTGGGAGCGGGTCTAATTATAATCTATTGCGTGACAGAGGAGTAAGTCACAGGTCAGAGGCAGTTTGTCCACCTTGGCTAAATACTTGACAAGTAGCATTTCTAATGGCTCAGATTCAATATTTGATATACGAGCAAACAACTAGACAGGAGGGAGTTAAATACTTACCTCTGCAGTGATCCAGGTACACCTCGGAAGCTAGGTAAAACTAAGTGTTTGCTTGTAATAATTTCTGCACAACCCTGCAATGTCTAATATCCTATGGAGCAAACAAATGCATTAAAAGCAAACAATCCTATAAAGTCTTATGCCTAGGGAAGCAATTAAATGTGTTCATGACCTAGCAACTTGGCAACACCTTATGCCTTAATAAGCAAGGGAACAAAGAAAAGTAGGGGAGCACAGGATTAGAAAGTGGTTCAAATCAATATATTCAATACAAATGTACAACCAATGGCAGGCTGTTGAATTGTAGCCAGGCCACTTATGTCACACAGCAGCACACAAGGGTTCATTAACCTCAGTCAATGCACTTACTATATGTTCCAATGGCAGAAGAATCGGTATCAGAAGTATTAATATAAACTTACACGGCATTTGTAAGTGACACACATCAATGGTTTCTTTCTTTCTCCTCCCCTCATCCAATCCAGGTCATCTGAGTGCTTTTTTTAAATTCTAATAGGTGCAAATACTTGGACCCCTTCGTCTTGTGCCCCCACAAACAGTATCGAGGCCAGAGATGAGTGTGGGTGTTAGATAACAATATAAACTTTTAATATAACATAACAAATCTTGTGTGCTACTGTGTGACATAAGTGGGCCGGCTACAATTTAGCAGCCTGCCCTTGGTTGTACATTTGTATTGAATATTTTGATTTGAACCACTTTCTAATCCTTTGCCCCCTAGTTTTCTTTGTTCCCTATACTTATCTCTAAGGATCCTGGATTGATCCTAAGTGAAGTTGAGCAGCAGGAGCCTTCAACCCTGGCATGTTTTGAACAGTGGGGCATTATTGAAGGTAGTATTAATCATTTTTTTTTTTTTTTTTTATAACTTGTATTTTATTGAAATATTTTTTTGCGTAAGAAATACAATAAAACATACATTACATAGTTACTTTGTGCATCGTAGTAAAATAAATACAATCTTTGAAACATTGTGCTGTATATAAAGTGGGGGTTCCACGACTTTTCGCGCCCTACTGAGCCGTGGAAAATGGGGTTGAACCGGGGTTGAGGGGGGAAAAGAGGGGGAAAAAAAAAAAAGGGGGGGGGGAGGTGGGGAAGGGGGAGGAGGGTTAGGAAATGGCAGGGGGGATAGGGAAAGGAGGTAATTGATTACTAGATGTTGGTATCGCCGGGTCACGAGAGATACTCCAGTTGTCAGTCGTAGAATGAGTAAGCTGGTGCCTGAGTGTTGAAGTATATAAGATAGAACGGGATCTTTGAAATCGCTCACTCCTACAGGAGAACGCATCTACCATTATCAATGCCAAATTGTGTTACGCTCAACCCCGGGGATGTCTGTCTGTGCTAACCAAGGCAGCCAGACGTTTAGATAATTGTCACCAGTGTCGTTAACCAGACTCGTTAACTTTTCCATCTGGCAGATAAACCATAATCGATTCCGAATCTTTGGGATGTTTGGTATGTCGGGGCGTTTCCATAGTGCTGCGATCTCACACCTCGTTGCAATTGCAAAATGAGAAATTAATTTATTTTGGGATTTTGTTAGATCTTTTAGAGGTCTGTTCAGGAGGAACAGCCAAGGATCTGGGGGAATAGTGAGGTCAAAAATCCTCTGTATCCAATTTCTAATCTTGTCCCATATTTGGGCTATTCGTGGGCAAGACCACAGCATATGTAACAAGTCGGCCGTTCCTCCGCACTGTTTGGGGCATAGGGGGAAGGAACCTGGCACGAACTTAGATAATTTGAGTGGGGTGAGGTACCACCTCATGAGTACTTTATATGCGTTCTCCTTTAGTGTGGTGCAAATAGAGCTTTTGGCTGTGGCTAAAAATATGGTGTTCCAATCGTCCTCCTCTAGAATCTCTCCTAGGTCCGTCTCCCATTGGTTTCTAAAAGCAGGGGTGTGTTGGTGTGATGCTGAGAGATCGACTACTTCTTTATATATCGTTGATATAAGTCCCTTAGTGTCGGTTTCTGCCCGACAGAGCTTTTCGAATTTAGTCAGGGGGGGTATGGGGCCAATTTGTTGTAGAATGCTCTTATCTGGAGATATTTAAAGAATTCTGAGTGGGGGATATTTTGTTCTGATCTGATGTGTTCGAATGTTTTAATTTTAAGATCAAAACCCTCTAGGTCCTTGATCCTATTGTATCCTTTTGATCTCCATACTGAACAATTACTGCCTATTAGACCAGGTGCGAACCTCGGATTATTCCATATGGGGGACATTAGGGAGTTAACTGATGTAAGAGAGTTCTTAATTTTGGAAGCTTCCCAGATCGACAACGAGTTAGTCATTGAGGTGAGCGGCAGATCTATGTGTTTTCTTGAGTTTTTAGGTAGCCAAATTAAACTGCTAAGGTCCAATGGGGAACTACCAGCACCTTCCAACTCCACCCATCTTTTCAATTTAGGGTCGGAGTGCCATTGTATAATATGACTTAATTGAGCCGCTTTATAATACGATAACAGGCAGGGTACCGCCAAGCCTCCCGCTAACACAGATCTTTTCATATTTATTTTATTGACTCTCGGTTTTTTCCCCTTCCAGATGAATTTGGATATTTCAGACTGAAGTGAGAGTATATCCTTCAGTCTGAGTGGCACTGGCAGGGTTTGGAAGAGGTATAGGATACGGGGTAGTAGGTTCATTTTGATGCTATGTATCCTACCTATCCATGAAATTTGCTTGGAGGCCCATCTGGAGAGGTCTTTTTTTAAGGAACGAATTAGGTTGGGATAATTTGCGGAATAGATATTTTTAGCGTTTTTTGTAATTTGAATACCTAGGTATTTTATGGATTTCTTTTGCCAATTAAACTGGAAGTTGAGCTTTAACAATTTCTCGGTGTGACTAGGGAGATTAATGTTTAAAGCTTCTGATTTGGATTGGTTGATTTTGAATCCAGAGACTTTGGAAAATCTGTCAAGTAGGTCAAATAGGTTTGGGAGGGAAGTGAGGGGCTTTGAAATTATTAATAAGATATCATCTGCGTACAGGGCCGCCTTATGAGTTTGTGAATATACGTTTAACCCTGAGATATCTGGGTTGTCTCGGATGTGTGCCGCCAGAGGTTCAATACATAGGGCAAACAGGAGAGGGGATAAAGGGCACCCCTGTCTCGTGCCGCTCTGAATCTGGAATGGGAGAGAGGGGAAACCCTGATGTATAACCTTGGCTGTTGGGCCTGAGTATAGAGACATAATTGCTCTGCTCACCTGATCCCCGAATCCAAATGCTGCGAGCGTTTCCTTAAGATATGGCCAGTCAATCCTATCAAAAGCTTTTTCTGCATCCAGACTTAATAGCATACTTTGGGTGTTATTTTTATTTGCCAATTCTAGCAGATCAATAAATCGTCGGGTATTATCCGCTGCCTGCCTTCCTTTTATGAAGCCGACTTGATCTGGGTGTATTAGTCTGGGTAGGATTGTACTCAATCTGTTGGCCAGGAGTTTAGCGAATAATTTGATATCCGTATTGATTAATGATATAGGTCTATAACTTGTACAATGCAACGGATCTTTCCCAGGCTTATGTATGAGAGATATAGACGCCCGCAGCATATCTCCGGGGATTGGGGCTCCCGCTAAGATAGCGTTGAACATGTGGAGCAGCCTTGGGGCAAGTAATTCTGAGAATTTCTTATAGTAGAGCCCTGAAAAGCCATCCGGACCTGGTGCCTTTGAAGATTTGAGTTCTTTGATAGCCTGTGACACTTCTTCCAATGTGAAGTCAGTACACAGCTTGTTGCTTTCGCTCTCTGTTAATCTCTCTAGTTTTGAGCTGGCTAAGAAATCTCTTAGAGCCTTGCTCGTTTTGCTGTTATGTGCCACTTTCTTCCCATCATATAAGGAGCCATAGAAAGAGCCAAATTCTTCTACTATCTTTTGGGGGTTGGATGTGTGGATGTCAGATTTTAAGCGTAAAGCTTGGATATTAAACTTAGATTGTCTATCTTTTAGCGCGCGGGCTAGCATCGTATCCGGCCTGTTAGCTTTTTCATAAAAGTTCCTCTTTGACCAGCTTAGTGCGTTGTCGGCCCTGGAAGTTAATAACATGTTTAGTTCAATTTTGGTATCTTTTAATGTCTCAAGTGTTTGTTTGTTTGGGTGAGACTTGTGAGATACTAGTAGAGAGTGGAGTTTGTCTTGGAGAATAATAATTTTAGCGTCTCTCCCGTTTTCTTTTAGCGGTGATGCTGATTAGTAGACCCCTCAGTGTAGCTTTGTGAGCTTCCCAAAGAGTAATATGGGATTCCACAGAGCCTGTGTTAAGTTTAAAGAATTGATCAATATCTTGACCTATAGCATCACAGAGTGCGGGTATCTTTAGGATTGATTCATTTAGTTTCCAGTTCGCCCCTGGTCTAAAGGCCTGAATTTTAGTGCACCGTAGCTCTATAGGTGCATGGTCGGACCATGAAATATCATGGATCTCAGAACGAGCGACCATAGGGACCAGTTGACCCGAAATGAAGAAGTAGTCGATTCTGCTATATGTTGTGTGTGGATGGGAGTAAAAAGTATAATCCTTACTCGTCGGATGTGTCTCTCTCCAAATGTCCACTAATTGGTTGTCTTTTAGGTTTTTAAGTAGGGAGGAGTGAGCTTTTTTGTTGTCTGAGTCCTTTCCCCCTGATCTATCTAGGGAAGCTTGTATTACTATATTGAAATCACCTGCGAGGATTATGCTGCCTTGGGATATTGAGCGCAGAATTCGGAAAAATTTATTGAAGAATGCAGCATCTTGTACACATGGGGCATATAAGGATGCTAAGGTGATATGTTGTTCGTGTATAGTACCTACAAGGATTAGAAAACGTCCTTCCGCGTCTTTTTTCACTGTTTTGGCTACGAATGGAGTTTTATTGCTAAAGAGTATAGCTACACCGCCTTTTTTGGTGGGCGCCGAAGCTGTATAGAACTGGGAGAAGCCCTTGTCTAGGAATTTAGGTGTATTGTTTTTACTAAAGTGTGTCTCCTGGAGGAGCAATATTTCAGCCTGTTTTCGTCTATAATCAGAGAAGGCTAGTCTTCTTTTAATTGGGCTATTAAAGCCTTTAACGTTGTGTGAGATTAAGTTTAATGCCATTGTGCAATAGGGAGGAGGTACGATGTGTCGTATGATGGGTACTTACTGTTATCAATGCCCGAAGTGGTCTTAGCTTTGTCTTTTTCTGCCCGCGTCTGGAGCGTGACCCTTGGATCCTTGAGTCTTAGGAGTGTGGTTGGGGGGGGAGGGGGTGGGGAGAGGTTGAACATACTGGGAAAGCTACATGGGGGAAAGAGCAAAATAAATTAAGTAATGTGCAACATATGCAAAGTAAAAAAAGGTAGGGGAAAAAAGGGAAGACAAGAGCTCGCCTCGGGGGCCCCCGAGGACGGCTCCTGCGCCTAGAGGGAGGGACTTCAGGTCTCATCACCTGGATGAGCCTGCCTCCAAAAATGGAGTCAGATCTCCCTAGGTCTTGAGGTTGGTCCCGTAAACTAGGGGACCAGGTTAGAGAAGGCATATGCCACGACGAGGCTGGGCCCGCCGGCACTCCTCTATTGGGAAAACAAATCAAACTTGCGGCAAATAGCTCGAACATATTAAACAGGTATTAAACAGATTATATACCCTAAACTGTGAACTGTAAGTACAGAATTTTGGCTCTTTCTGTAGGTGAGTATAAAGCGTATTGCGAAAACCGCCCAGATCCCGCCAGAGTCTTTGAGCCCAGACCTCCTACAGCTATGATTAATCCCGATTGGGAGAGTAGCCTAGGTAACTGGAGAATGTATTAAAGTATATTGTCTGTCATCTGGCTCCGCCTAAGTATACATAAACAAGCATGTGTATACATACTAAAGTATGGGGGAACGAACGTGAGGGAGGACACCTAAGGACTGAATATAGTGATAGCTGCTTATTGTGGGATCAGTATAGATAGTAAAATTTCCTGCAATAGAAAATGTAGTTATTGTGTAAGTAATGAGTTAAGGATTGGATTATATATTTTGGAAGCCTTGGGGAGTATAGTTCCTGAAGAGATTCACAACCCATCTGCGATGCAGTCAAAGAGAGAGTGTGCCTCCTCGGATCTCTCCCTGCTAGGAGATCAAAGCCAGATGTTTCGGCTATATTGTGGTGATGAGCCAGAATCAAAGTATATATCTATACATATATATGTGCATAAATGCACTCTTACATGCACACATATATACGTACATACGTATCCACATATATACATCACACACATCACACATATCCCCGAACATACAAACTCACACATATATACATACATCTGTACATATATATTCATACATAGGCACACCTACACATATACATATATGCTCACACATACATACACATACAGACATATAAACGCATATATACGCTCATGTACATACATATATATATACATATCCATACATGCACACATACACACATACACAGGTATATATATACTCACACATACATATAAACACATATGTGCACATATACATACACACGCACATATATACAAACACATATACTCATATATACACACATATATACATATGCATAAACATACACGTGCACACATACATACATACATACGCACATATACATAAACATATATACTCATACATATACATATACATACATATGTACAAATGCATACATACCCACGCACTCATACTTATATACGAACGCATATATACATACACCCATATACACTCATATGTATATAACTATGTAATGTATTAGATTATTAGTTTATTAGTTTGTTAGTGTGTGGTGTACAGTGTAGGTGTGAGTGAGGTGGATACTGGGGAGAATGCCGCTATGTTGAATTTCTTCTTCTCTCTGCTCGTCTGGCATCCGGCTTCCTCCTTTCAGCTTGGGCTCTTCCTGCATCCGGGTCCTCGATGACGTCAGCGGCATCCAGCGGCAGCCATCTTGGTGGTGGCGCCGGATCCCTTAAGGAAACTCCGATCTCGCGAGACCTCGATGACGTCAGCGGCAGCCATCTTGGTGGTGGCGTCGGATCCCTTAAGGAGACTCCAATCTCGCGAGTCCTCGGTGACGTCAGCGGCATCCAGCGGAAGCCATCTTGGTGGTGGCGTCTGATCACTCAAGGGAACTCTGATCCCGCGAGAGGGAGCAGCGCGACGGCGACGTCATACCTGGCTTCGCGCCATCCTCACTGCAGCTCCCGCGCCGGACCAGGGAGGACCAGGGAAAGATGGCTGCCGCTCGAAAGTGGTGTGCGGCTCAGCTCCAGGCGGCGATCAGGATTTTGAGAGCGTAGGTAGGTCGGGACAGCGGCGGGGAAGGGTATTCTGCGCCAACAGTTCAGTATTTGTATCAGGAATCAGGGAAGCTGGTTTATTCTGATCCTGATGCCTCAGGGGCAGTCATCCCCTTAGGTTTGTTGGTTCCCACTTTGGACCAGGAGGGGCTGGTAGATGTGGAAGGGGGGTTTGGTAATGGGGAACCCGGTGTGCTTCGGGTGGTTCTGGGGATGCCTAATTTGGTTAGGAAACTCTCCCCATCCTCCGGATTCTTTAGTGTATGGGCTACTCCGTTCTTGATGCTAAGAAGGGCACAGGGAAACAGCCACCTATATTTAATGTTGTTGTCTCTCATTAAACGTGTGGTGGGGGCCAGGGCTTTTCTCTTCAAAAGGGTAGCTGGGGCTAGGTCTTGGTATACCTGAAGCTTAACTCCTTCAAACTCCAGTGACCTGGCCTCTCGGGCAATTAATCATTTTTTAATCAACATCCGCCGTATTTTAAGACTGCGCCTGAGTATTTTTTGTCCAGCAATTATTTATACCAACTAGTCTAGTCCACCTATTATAGTGGAAGACTTTGTATACTGGTATGCTTACTCTTTAAATACAAGAGTGAAGGAGTGCTTGTTTCTTTATTGCTATCAGCAATTCATGTAGGGGAGTATTAATAATACACTGTTTCGTTATAGGACACATGAATTGTAGTATTATCTACTTAGGCAACAGAACCTCTATAGAATCGTTTAGTATTACATAACAGAGGATTATAAAGAACCTTCCTGCTGTGTAATTACATCAATCACCATTAAAGAATCCAATAATATATGTGATCTTTAAACAAAGTGTTTCTTGCATAAGATACATTTGTATCAGGAATCTGTGTAGAATGTAAATCACAATACCCTGCAAATAACACACTGATATAGATACATGGAGATCCTTACTCCTTAAAAGAAGCTAACTTTATTAACTAAGGGTCATTGGACTCTTACCACAAACTTATATTTGTGTTTTATGTATGTACAGATGCAGCCACGAGTATCCGAACACTTGCCTTGGAAAATCTGGGGCAATCTCCCAGTAATGCTGCAACATTTCGGTGACATTTCTGCAGACTGACTAATGTCCCATCGGATTAACACAGAGGGGGTTCCTGGCAGTCCCATTCAAACTGACCAGGGAAACCGCTGCGTTAATCCGATGGGCCATTAGTCTTTCTGCAGAAATGTCAGAGAAATGTTGCAACATTACTGGGAAATTGGCCCAGATTTTTCAAAGCAGTGTTCGGATACTCATAGCTGCATCTGTATAGTGGCTGTGTTATGTATGTGTAGACATCCCCCTTTCTTTTTTAACGTTTATATTCCAAATAAAAATTTTTTTTAATAATTAATTTCACAACTATCAATTATAAGGGGTTCTCTTTATTTTTTTGTGCTAAAATTGCAAACTAGTTACATTGTTTTAATGTCAGTTTGGTCTTTACTGACTAAGGAGAGTGCTCCAAGTTTGCAGTGACCCCCACTTTTTTGTTCTATAAATGTCAGCATAGGAGAACATAAGGAGTTACCCATCAGAATATATAACCAAACACTCTTGTTATAGATTATAACTTCACAGGCAGTTAAGTTGATTATCAGGTATCATAACAATACAGTATATTTACAGATCTTTCACCCTGATGGAAAGTGCCACTTCTACTGCAATCACTGAAAGCTGCGGCACTCACATCCAGAATCTGGGCATACCCCAAATATTATTGAACCTTCCCTCCACAAGTATCTGCCAAAAGTGTAACACATGAATACAGCTTTTGGCAGTTGAATCTCTGTACAGGAAGGATAAGAAAAGAATAAATTCATACAAATAATGAATACATGACATTACAACTCACGGGATTATATATGACCACTTACAGTATATAACAAATGATATCAGGATATCAGAGTTGCCATAGGATTCAATGGCAGTGATAACGCAGACTATCCCAACATAACCCACCATAAGGCGACCAAAGGTAAAATAACCCCAGTTACATATGTACACGATTTAATTATTGTGGCTTTGTAGTCTTGAGATTCAACGAGTAGTTGCTCTTGTTCACAGGCAGTTTTTTTTTTTTAAGGGAACAATTTTAAAGGAAAGGCTTTCAAAACCTTTGTAATCACCATGTATTGGAATGCAGCCAAACACATCCCAATGTGCCTGTGCAATGACATACACTGTGACTATAAGATTGATCCCTCAATACGTTATTTCATTTGAAAAAAACTCTCTTTGCACCATATTATTTTATTAACAACTTCTCTAGGTGTTCCAGAATATACTTTAGGACATTACTGTAGATGCACAACCTGATAGACATATTAAGAATAACACTAATGCACAATTAAATTCAATTGCAACAGCTATTGAGCCAGAGGTACACGGTTGTTTGAGAGGAGAAATGATTGCAAATACACAAACTGCTGGTTTATGTCAAATTTTATGTGAAACTCTCCCTTTTATAGCATATCAAGACAATAATATCTGTACTGCCAGACGGGACATCTGTGTATATAAAGGAATGGTATTATTGCATTTTGATTAAACCTACAATACAATATAAAACTTTTATCTCTCCGATTTCTCCATTTCACACTTTCCTCTCTCTGACCATCATCAAATTTTTTTCTCACTCACTATAAGGGTTTAGCCGAAGTCCCGCCCTCCCGATGCATCACACCAGCCGTCCTGGGACGCGCACGGACTCCCGGCTAAGCGCGCACACTGTCGCAACAAAGAGATGCATGCCCATGACAGCGCCATATCTCCCGGTCCTGGCAGTGGCGCACCCACCCCACACAGCGCGCCTTCCGCGCATTCACGCAGCGCACCTCCCGCATGTGCGCACCGTGCCCTTAGCTCTACCACACCTGTTCCACAGGTAAATTCCTCCTATCGGCTCTCTGCCTATGTCTAACCACTCCATCCTGCTTCCATCCCATTGGCTCCTGACCCCTGCCTGTTGCTGAGCATAAACTGTTGTTTATGCACCATGCTCACTGCAGCCTGAGTTTGCCTGTATCCGGACCTTGTTTTGACCTCTATTGTGACCCCTGCTCATACCTGGACCCATCTCTTCTATATCCCTGGACTTCAGCTCATATTTGGATTCCCGCTCTCTCCGTTCCTTGACCACGGATTACGGACAGCGATTACTTTTCTCTCTCCATCCCCGGACCATGGCAAGTACCACCACCTACCTACACTCTCCTACCCTGACCCGGCTCCACGTCCCTTACTCTGCTATCCGAACTTGGCCCTGTGGTTGAAGGGCCGCGTTATAAACATCCCCACCTCGTCCCCGCTGTCTAGTCCAGGTTGTAGTGAGCATCCCTTACACTCACTTCTCCTCTTCTCCACCTCAATCTACCACTCATTTCTGTGCTCTATTAAACAACTGGCTCTTGATTCCACTTTGCTCTCCTTCCTTTCCTTTCTCTGCTCCACTACAAACTCTGACAACCTCATCACAAAATACAATGCAGTCCTATCCTCCTCTCTTGATCTATATGCCCCTGTTTTTTTCTGCCATTCTCACCCTTCTGACCCAAGACCCTGGCTAAACAGCCATACATGCTTGCTGCGCTCCTGCATTCTCTACTCTGAATGTCTCTGGTGGAAATCTCATACTGTACTCTCCTTGACTTCCTTCACTACAAATTTATCCTAACCTGTTTCAACTCTGCCCTCTCCCAGCCTAAACAAACCTAATTGTTGTCACTAATTAACACTCACAAGTGTTGTCGACAATTCTCTGTCTTTGACTCTCTACTCAGACCACCATCTGTAACCTGTTATTCTTCCTTCATCTCACCTCAGGACTTTGCTAACTATTTCAAGACAAAGGTCAATTCCATTCGGCAAGGCATCCCCTCTTTCCTCCTCACATTCTTCCACCAAACCCAGAAATTAGTCAATAGAAAATGTCATAACGAACTCCATGATGCTGAAAATGGAACAAAACCATGCAACAACACACACTGCAAAGATTGCAAATATATTTACTAAGATCCCACAGGCAGTCACAAACATAGAACATTCAATGTCGAATGAACATTCTGATGCACATCCAAGAATGTGGTGTATACAGTATGATTCAATTAAGCAGATGTGACCAAGGATGCTACATTGGTGAAATCAGCAAAAAAATGCAAACCAGAATGAACCTACACATACACCATGAAGAATTAAGATATTGCACTCTGGTGGAACATCACTTCTCACAGCCAGATCATTCCATAAATGATTTAAACATCCAAATCCTCAACGGAATGTGTAAAAGCACTTAAGAACGGAAAACATTTGAACTGAAAATTATAATGCTCTTTGACAATAAAACAAGAGGACTTAATGCTGATATGGGGTTTCAAACACACTACAGTATCTTAATTTGTTGTAATGTTATAGGATAGCTCGGCAAGAAGCAAAAATTACAAACGCTATAAATATATCAGTAATTGTGAATAGAATGAAGTGTATCTTCACAAACTGCCTCATTACAGCTACATTTAGATAATGTGTTTATTATCAAATGTACAGTAGTAATGATACAAATAAATATATTAAGCAGTTTAGCAGCAATTTACTAGAGTGGTTTAGTAGAGTACAGATGCAGCGGCCATTATTTGAACATATCACGTGTTTTATACCTCGGAATACCCATGTCATGGTGCGTCATTACCTCGTGCTGACTCGTTTTTATCGAGTGCAGAAAATGGCATTTTAGTGTTCTGGTTTTTAAACACCTGCAAATTGACACAGTACTGTACTGCACACATCACAATTAATTCATTTCTCCCATGGAAACGCGAAGAATGGCCCCCGAAGATATCGGGATCCATGAAATTCAAACAGAGCAACCGTGTGATTGGCCGAGTACAGCAGCGCCTACGAAAACGGCTCTGTGATACGTTCGAATAATGGCCGTTGCACCTGTAAATAAGTCATCTAGTTTGAAATCTTATACGATAATGAGATCATCAAATAAGATCCTATATTCATGCACTTAATGGTGATGAGCAAATTGATTCAAATATAAGACTTCATACGTACAGGTGTAGCTAGACCTGCCATCCCCAAAGGCCACATCAACAGGGAAGGTAAAATACACAGGGACCATTATTCTCTAACTATTTTATCCTTATAGGGGGGGAGATGCTCCGATTGCTTCCCCATGCATTTCCCAACAGCGGGAGAAATAACTCTGACTAGTAACATATGCTCGTATTAGACTGTTTGAACTTTTAATCATTGAAATTATGAACGCTTCAAGAGTTATATAAAGTAAATTTATCACAATGTATTATAACTTCAATGTTATTTTTAATAAATCTATATTTAATTTATATATATATATATATACAGTATATACTGTATATATATATGTGTGTGTAGCCCCCTTTTCCTATGTCTAGGGAAACTAACTGTGGTGCGTTACCTGCGTGGCTTACAGGAAGCCTGATCCTCCGCCACTGGGAGCCTGGAGTGATAGTGTTCATGGTTACACCGCGTCTCCACCTGGGAGAGATGCTACACAGTAGGATTACCCCTCCCAGGAACCCAATACATACAGTAAATACACACACCGGGTATATAACAACAGTATTTACTGACATAAAAAACACTACAATATACAGTGACAAACAATACTCTGCCCCCACAGTAACACCACCCTGGTGGAACTCACAAAGTACTGAGGTGCCTGGGCACTTAACCCGCTAAGTTTAAACAGACCAGACCCACCCAAAGTGTGTATGTAGTAGCGCTACCCACAGTATGTATGGACATTGGTGCACTTAGATTGCGATACCTTCTTTGGCTTAGTCCAGACCAGGCCGCCTTGTCTGATGACTCGTCCAGCCACACCGGGTCCCACGCCGCTTGAATCCTCAGGTGTCCACCTCTAGAGGGATCTCACGCTGGAGTGTGTCCCTATAAGAGTGTATCTGATAGGATATGCCTGGATCTGGTCCCATATCACAGGCCTTGCGCACCGGGTGGTGTCTTGTCACTGATGACTAACACTGATGCTGCTATGGTGGAAGTGTCCCTATCTCAGGCCTTCTCTGTAGCAGCCACATGCTAATAATGTTTGGGGCCTAACTGGGGCAACTCTAGGCCTACTTCAGGGAAGCATTGCTCCCTAGACACTACCTGCTCTGTTGCCATCCTGCTCCCAACTGACCGCGAGGTGCCTAGCGCTCCAAATGTATCCTTCCTACATCTAGAGCCCTATTGGCTGCTGTCTAGCACGTATCCGGCCTCCTGGAGCATTCTGGGATATGTTGTCCCTTGCAGAGCCGAGATAATCGCCACCGCAGCTCGGCACGTACTGCATGAGCATCCCCTGCATTGGCATGCGTGAGGCAACCAAGATGGCTGCCGCTACCGGATAGCTCCCCGGTCAGACCGCAGCCTCTGCGCATCTATGCCAGGTCCACCCATAATACGAGCAGCACACAAACAGCTCAGTAGCCGTCACCTTACCACATGGACAACAGGTAAGGGGACCTGGCTACATATGTATAAGATCCCCTTAATAGAAGAATTAAGCAGTATAGTATAGACACCACCTATTGTAGTGGAGTTTCTATTACATGTGACTAAACTCCCTTAACCCTCCTTGGTGTTTGTGCGGGGCATACACTTACCCCTTAGGGGGTACCCTCCCTTCTTGTCAATGAACTGAAGCAACGTTGTAAAGAAGAGTGGGCTAAAATTCCTCACAACGATGTGAGAGACTGATAAAGTCATACAGGAACCGATTACGTCAAGTTATTGCTGCTACTTAGTTTTTCACACATGGCTTCTCCATTTTGGCTTTACTTTTGTTAAATAAATCATGACACGGTGTAATATGTCATGTGTTGTTGTTCATCTGAGGTTGTATTTACCTAATTTTAAGACCTGCTAAGGAACATATGATTGTTATTATGTCCTGGCATGTAAAACCATAGAATTCAAAGAGGGTGTACTTTCTTTTTCACACAACATATATATATATATATATAGACTGGATTCAAGCTACATTGTTCCCATTAAAGCATAGGTTCATATCCACATAAAGGCTACATTGCTCACTATATAGCATAAGTTCTGATTTATATATGTGCACTATCTACTATACATTACGTGGGCCATAATCAGATTCAATGCGGTCTTTTATCTGAAACTTTCTTGTCCACATCATTTTGGTATCTATACCATTCTGAACACCAATCTAACACATTTGTTTACTCTATAACTTGGTTCAGATTGTATCTTAGTTTGCTTCACTGTATATACATATTCACTGTCAAGTTTATAATTTGACTTAAAAATTAACTTTTAATACACAAATTAAAATAATCAGCATTTATAATCCCACACCATAATCGAGTACAGTACACAGAGACTTTCCCTTCTTGTGACTATCTTGGGGGAATACTAGAGGATCATATTTGGTAATTTACATAATCAATTGGCAGACTGGACATTTAACACTGTCCAGCCCCCTTGATGATGCAGATGACTGAATATGGTCCTTTAATATCCCCCCACATGATGTAGAGACCCATATTCAGGCATCTAAAGTACATCATCCAGTTGTACACACCGGAGACTGCTTATTACCTTCAGAGCTCTTTGGAACTGCACACTGAGATGGGGATGACTGTGCCACTCATCTACAAGGTTGGAATCAATTTTTCTTCACTCCTGAAGGCCCAAAAGGATTAACGCTGCTTGGTCCCATTTAGTAACAGGGACCCCCACAGTGTTAAACCTCCTTGGCCGCTTATTGTTTTCAGTGCTGCAATCGGTGGGGTCGCTGGACCACACCGCCTTCACACCACAACTATTAGCTTATTCTGAATATGGTTCCTTCTTTCAGGCACTATAACAGTTGTTGCCTGGGGTCACTCTGCACCTGTGCCCCTTCAGGTCTTGAAGGGTGGTTACGGAACTATTGCATTCAGCATCCCCGATTGTATATAGTGCATTTATATGCACTGGTGTCCATGGATATGGGACTCCTAACCATCAAAAGTGGGTGGGGCCCAGAAAACCACGTGGCCTTCACTAGACATTGAGGCCAGGTGGTGTGCTGGTCTGTCACTCAGTGATCTTCATCATCAATTGACTAAATCAGTTGGACTCAGTCAGTCAGTATTGGTCTCATAATATCACACTATCAAGTTCCAATTAGAATATTAACATACAGTACCAATTGTTGTATTACTGTGTGTGTCCATTTACGATTCTTCCAGTAACGAATTCAAAGAATATTTGCTGAAGTGACCACTTTCCTCACCAGAATTAAACTTGTTTTTTAAACTTTAAAAATATTTTTTTCATGTTGGTGACTTAATGAAAACTTTCATGAGTGGTGAGAATCCATTATTCACTTGTTTTACGTGCAACTGTCAACGTTTTGTAGTTCAACACTCACTATTCATTGAGCAGACAGCATCTGCTATTCTGCCATTCATACAAATTTTTGTAGCTTAAACTTTTGTCAAAAGGGAATAGCACTTTTCTTCAGCTACTTACAATTATGGACTATCTAGCAGCATTTAATCATTATTTTGCATTATTTTTTTATTATCAGATTTAGTTGTGAGACAGGAATATAGGTGTCTGATAGTTAAACTTCTTAACATGATGGGAAATCACATTTATCCCCAAAGTATTTAAAGAATTACTGTGGGATAATCCAGTAATTTACTACATCTTAATTTTACACTGTTAGCCTGCAATGTGTCACTCGTAAATCTTTTAGAAATAGAGCCAGTAATTTCAGGCAATTTGATTTGCAACCACGATCCGTCTCAGAATGCTAAACAATTTCAGTACCTGTACTGAAATACTGAAATATGATGCACAATACACCAATAATACTCAAGATAAATCTCAACTGTGTTCAGCTATTCATGACAAACTTACAACAGTAATAAAAACAACATTTTAAGTGATTCAAACTTCTGCCTTCATCATTGGAAAAATATTTTGTATTGTTAGCTATGAATAGAAAATTGACATATTACTCAAAAATATACAGTACTATTTATACCTAAACAAACAAATCTCCTCAAAAGCAAAGAAAATAAATCTTCCCCTCAGGACACTCACAGATCCAAAAATACAAAAATATCATAAATAAATATGCCCTATATGATTTTAAAATCATTTTAAAGCACATATAAGTATAATGGAGAACAACGTTTAAATATAAAAATTTAATATCAATATAAATATAATAAACAGCATGGAAACATACAGTAGTTTAGACTTATGAAGGGAAACCGATCCGGATCCACTCATGAGATATATACAGTAGGTAGCAAGGCATTATAAAGAGAAAAAGATAGGTAGGACTGCAAATATTAAATTATATAAGTATGACATTTTTAAGGCCCAGGGGGGGGGGGTTGCTCCCCCCTGTCCATGCCCAGTGAGTCCCCCCCTCTCTCTTACACATACACACACACACACACTTCACCTCTC
>NC_134486.1:321236199-321286199 GCF_040206685.1 Ascaphus truei
GACGCGGCTTGTACGACTACCCCCTCTGGCTCTCGATCTCGGCACTCCTTGGACAACGCCCTCTCTGGTAACCCCTTGAACACGGCTTGGACTGTGACCAATCTCCACTCTCCACTCCCTGACTTCGGCAAGGCATTCTTCACTCTATCTCTACAACCGGTACCGGCAAGTATTGTCTACCTTACTACACCTGGCCTGGCAACGCTTCATACACACTCCAGACACACTCCCTTGCTGCGGGTGCGTGTATTACCACTTCCCCCTTCAGCTCAGGGGACAGGTCTGGTCCTGCGGGCAGCACCGGCATAACATTATGTCGAGCCACAAGACGCAGACCAGACCGAACTTCAACAGTTTCTCTCTAATCTGCTTCAGCAAAAACCAGGCCATGGCGGATGAAATTGTGTCACTTGCACGCCAGGTCGCAGTACTCACAGACCGTGTACCGACCGCGACCTCGCCAGATGTAAGCCCCCACTCCGCAAGCGCAGATAGCAGCTCAGATGTAAGGATTCCTCCCCCCAAGCCTTATGCAGGTGAACCGCAAGATTGTAGGGGTTTCCTAAACCAGTGTGAGGTGCAGTTTGAAATGCTCCCCATCTCTACAATACTGATCGCAAGAAGGTAGCCTACATTTATAACCTCCTCACTGGCAGCGCCCTGGCATGGGCTTCCCCGGGTTGGGAGCGACGTTCTGATCTTACCCAAGATTACCCGGCATTTAAAACCGAGTTTCAACTTGTATTCGATTCTCTCGCTCGTCGGGAGATGGCATCTGTTTCTCTCCTCCAGATCACTCAGGGACGGCGAATGGTGACACAGTATGCTGTGGAATTCCCGACTCTAGCAGCCGAGACTAACTGGGGACAAGAGGCTCTCGTCTCCGTATTCTGGCAGGGCCTGGCGTATCCCATCAAGGATGAACTCTCTCGCCAATCCAGGCCTGATCAATTGGAGGTCCTCATTGATTTGGCTATCCGAGTGGATCAACGTATCCAGGTATGCCGCTCAGAGCGTCAGCGCACTCACTTCCCTAACTTTCAAGTTCCGTTCTCCAGTACTCCCAGCAACACCCCTGCTCCCCCAAGTGCTACCACATCTCTTCGTCCTGTACTGGAGTTGCCTGAGCCAATGCAATTGGGGGTACAATGCATCCGCACACCGATACGGCAGTTCCGCCACGCCGGGGGATTGTGTTTCTACTGTGGATCCATGGAACATCTGGTTCGGGAGTGTCCACTGCGTCTGGGAAATGGGAACACCCAGTGAGTACAGAGGGGCTCTCTCTGGGTGTAATGTCTCCACTTCCCCTTTCTAAAGGTGAACTCCCTAAGAAACTTACATTTCCAGTCTCCCTTTCAGGCGATAAGTTCAAGACTTCTACCGCCGCTTTCATTGACTCAGGAGCTGGAGGAAACTTTGTGGATCTTGAATTCGCCAGGGTAAACCGCATACCACTCGTGAGGAAGAAGGTTCCCATCGCACTCGTCGGTATCGATGGACGTCCCCTTACCCCAGCCCACATCTCCTTAGAGACGGCTCCCTTGCTTCTGTCCTCACATCTGCACAAGGAGATCTTAGTTCTCGATGCCATTCACGCTCCTGGGATACCCATCACCGTTGCTCTTCCTTGGCTACAGCTGAACAATCCTCTCATTGACTGGACTTACTCTGCTTCCATTTCCTGGAGGCCGAGGTCAGGCGAGACTCATCAACTGCTGGCCAATACTTCTGTTCCCGAAGTTATTCTACCTTCCGTTTACCATCAATTCCGGGACGTTTTCAATAAGGTACAGTCAGACCTCTTGCCGCCACACAGGACTTACGATTGTCCGATCGATCTAGTTCCAGGTTACTCCCTACCCAAGTCCAAGACCTACCCCTTGTCATTACCAGAATCTCATGCTATGGATGAATATATCCAGGAGAATCTCAAGAAAGGCTTTATTCGTCACTCCAATTCCCCAGCAGGGGCTGGGTTTTTCTTCGTCAAGAAAAAGGACGGGTCGTTGAGGCCTTGCATAGACTACAGGGGTTTGAACCACATAACTATTAAAAATCGTTACCCCCTTCCCCTTATTACTGAACTGTTCGATAAATTACAGGGGGCCAAGATTTTTTCCAAGTTGGATCTACGTGGTGCCTATAACCTGGTGCGCATCAGGAAGGGGAATGAATGGAAGACGGCCTTCAACACGCGTAGTGGACACTACGAATATCTGGTAATGCCTTTTGGCTTATGTAATGCTCCCGCTGTCTTCCAGGATTTCATTAACGACGTCTTTCGTAAGGTACTCAATATTTTTGTTATTGTATACTTGGATGATATCCTGATTTTTTACAAAGATCTCCAGGACCATATACGCCACACCTCCTACGTCCTTTCCCGTCTCCGTGAACACCATTTATACGCCAAACTGGAGAAGTGCACCTTTCATCAGACCTCTACTCCGTTCCTGGGGTACATCATTTCCGATGAGGGGTTTATGATGGACTCCGGTAAACTTCAAGCAGTCACTGAATGGCCAAGACCCAATTCTCTTAAGGCCATACAACGTTTTTTAGGGTTCGCTAATTATTATCGGAAGTTTATACGGAGTTTTTCCACCATTGTGGCACCCCTTACTGCGCTCACCAAAAAAGCAGCTGATCCTTCTGCTTGGTCATCCGAGGCCATCTCCGCCTTCGAGACACTCAATGAAGCCTTTATATCCGCACCTATTCGCCGTCATCCCAACATTGAACTTCCCTTCGTCCTGGAGGTCGACGCTTCTGATTGCGGCGCTGGTGCCGTTCTTTCCAGAGACCCACGCCCCAAGATAAGTTACATCCCTGTGCATATTTTTCCAAGAAATTCTCATCTGCCGAGAGGAACTATGACGTGGGTAACAGGATCTTCTGGCCGTGAAGATGGCTCTTCAAGAGTGGAGACACCTGCTGGAGGGGTCGAAAGAGCCGTTTACTATTCTCACGGATCACAAGAACCTTCTTTACATAGAGAACGCTCGACGCCTTGGTCCACGACAGGCTTGTTGGGCTCTTTTTTTTTCTCGATTCGATTTTCACCTTTTCTATATCCTCGGGACCAAGAACGTAAAGGCAGATGCACTCTCCCGAATACATTCTTCTAAAGAGAGGCCAGAGGAATCTTTGGAGACTATCCTTCCACAAGAGAGGATTCTCGCCACGTCTTCTTTCAAGAATCTTGACAAGATTTTGCACTCCCAGAGACGCATTCCCAAGGACTTGGTGGTTCCCTACAACAAACTCTTCGTTCCTTCCAAATTTGTTCCAGAGGTCCTGTCTTGGGGTCACACCTCTAAATCTGCAGGTCATCCAGGTTTTAAGAAGACTACTGATCTCATTAGTCGGAATTTCTGGTGGCCAAGGATGTCTCAAGATATTCTGGAGTTTACCCGCGCCTGCCCAACGTGCGCTCAAAGCAAGACTCTCCGTCAAAAGCCTCCGGGTTTTCTGTTACCCCTTCCAGTGCCCGACCGCCCCTGGTCCCACATTTCTATGAACTTCATCGTGGAGTTGCCCAGGTCCAGAGGAATGAACACTATCTTGGTGGTCGTGGACAGGTTCTCGAAGATGTCCCATTTCATTCCACTTAAAGGATTACCCACCTCCCCCACCCTTGCTGATATCTTTACGGAGCAGATTTTCCGGATTCATGGGATCCCTTCGTTTATTGTTTCTGACAGAGGTTCTCAGTTCGTATCCAAATTTTGGAGAGCTTTCACGAAGAGATTGGGCATCTCTTCTTTTTTCTCTTCCGCCTATCATCCTCAGTCCAATGGACAAACGGAGAGAATCAATCAATCCCTGGAGAAGTACCTGAGATGTTTTATATCCGATTTCCAGGATGATTGGGCTCAACTCCTCTCTTGGGCAGAGTATGCCGTCAATTCAGCCAAAAACAAGTCCACCCGGGAGTCATCCTTCTTTATAAATTATGGGTTCCACCCTCCCTGTCTTCCCATCCCCAACATTCCTTCTGGAGTACCAGCCGTAGATGAACGCATTTCTTCCCTCCAAACCGCATGGTCCACGATTCAGTCTACCCTTCTCAACTCCTCCCGCAGATCGAAACTACAGGCCGATCGTCGTCGTCATTTGGCGCCCAGTTACAAACCAGGGGATTTGGTATGGCTCTCCTCTAAGAATATCCACCTCAAGGTACCATCTCCTAAACTGGCACCTAAGTTCCTGGGTCCCTTCCCTATTTGTGAACAAATCAATCCTGTGGCGTTCCGGCTCCAACTACCACCCAGTATGAAGATTCCCAATGTCTTTCATGTGTCCCTCTTAAAACCATTTATCTCCAGTCACTTCTTTCCGGATCAGACTCGTAAACCGGATCCCATTACTGTACAAAATAACGAGGAATACGAAGTTCACTCTCTTTTGGATTCTCGCCTATCCAGGGGTCAGCTCCAGTTCTTGGTGCAGTGGAAGGGCTATGGCCCTGAAGAGAGATCCTGGGTACCTACAAAGGACATTCATGCCCCGGCCCTTCTTAAGTCCTTCAGGAAATTTTTTCCAGAGAAACCGTTCTTGGACCGTCCTGAGGCCGTTCCTGAAGAGGGGGGTACTGTCAGGAATCAGCGTTCTCCTCGCTCCCCACACAGAGCACTCCCTCCCCGCAGTGAGCCCCGGGACACACAAAACAATCCTGCCTTACCGGCCTCCACGGCTCCTCGCCCCTGCCGCCGTCGCGGGATCACTCCCCTCGGCGATTCCTCTGCTCGGCGCCGGGCGCGCCCACGCCCTCCTGCACGCACACCTGCACCATCCACTGGCTCGCTTCACAAACGTACACGAGTTACGGAGCACGCTCAGTCTGGACACTCTTATTCCCGTCCCCCGGACCTCAGGCTCCACCCCCACACACTGCACGGGCATACTCAGGTTACTAACAAGACTCACCTGGCCTGTTATGCCTGCACCAATCTGCAGTGTCTCCCTGTAGCTCTTCCTGTCCCGCCTCCGTTCCTAATTGGACCTTCCTGCTTTATCTAGCTCCTCTCTGCTCTCAGTCTTTGCTCGACATAGTCTCTGTATGGAAGTACTTCTGGATTCTCTCAGTGTTTTCACAGGTTCTGACGCGGCTTGTACGATAGAGAGGTGGATCTCTGATATGCCATTATATTCATAGAAAATCTGTGAGTAGGACTTACACATCTTTGTAGATAGATGTTCACAATTTCACTACTGGCTACACCATTATTTGTATTTTGTATTTTTTCCACATATCCACGACATGGTTCACTTCCCTTACCTGGAAGACCACAAGATAACTGCCTGTTTCAAAACTTTTGTCACTAAAGAAAATTTAGGAATTAAGCGTTTTATTAATTGTAAGAGTGACCATGTGGTTTACTTGTTTAGGTGTCCATGCAGCCTACAATACAGTATGGGGATCCCACAATTCGCCCACTTAGAATACGCATTCATGGAATATATAAGAAACATAACGATAGGATTTAAATCCCACAATGTTTCCCTGCATTTAAAAATTATCATGGATCTGATAGCAAAAGCAAGTGGTATTTAAGAATTTAAAAGTGGAACTCAGAGTTACTACTGTACTACTGTACTACTGTATTGTAGGTAGAGATGGACACATTTTTGTTGCCGATTTGAATCCACCTTGAATTGAGCAGTTCCTTTGATCCGCAGATTACTCTCCAAAAGGAAAATCCGCAATAGCAAATTTCTTTCTTTCAGAGGCAATGAAACATCCATCCCCAGATGAATTTTTGACAAGAGAGAGAGCTACAGTAGACAGAGAGAATGAGACAGAAAGACCTTTCTAATTTTATTACCAATCTCCAGTTGGGTCGGCACCATTCCAATCATTATGCTGGTGCATTAGGCTTATTATCATCTCTATATAGTTGGTATGGAACTCTTTTTAGGAAGATTAACCCAGTGTAAGTGGTGTGAAAGTGGTTAAGTGAACAAATCACTCACATATGTCTGCATAAAGATGGTCTGATCACGCGTGACTCTCTCTTGAAAAACAAAGAGGAGTACATAGCAAAATACAGTTTTAATGCACAAATGATTAGATTCAAGGAGGATGGACACACTCACATTCTCCCGAAAGTAAATCACAATGAGTGCTTTAAGGGCACACTCTCGCCACTCTGGGACTGCCTCTGGAACCGAAAGAGTCACGGTGTAAGTCCCCATTTGCCGCCAGGATACTGCGATCCATGTTGTTCAATGGCGACCGTCAGCACTTCCGCGTCTGCGCGCGCAGGCTGGGGGCGGGTCTGGTCCGGTGGCATCGTTACATAGACGATGTGATCTTTGTCTGGCGTGGCACACAATTAGATGCCCTGGGATTCATTGATCATTTAAACTGCAATGATTGAAATCTCAAGTTTACTTACACTGTAAGCAGAGACAACATTCATTTTTTAGATCTGCATTTATATGTTGATAATGGGAAGGTCAAATGCAAAACATATTTTAAATCGATAGATTGCAACACATATGTGGATTGCACTAGCTGTCACCATAGGGATTGGCTAAATAACATTCCCTATGGACAGCTAAGACTCGTTAAGAGGAATTGCACCTCCGATAAAATATATGAGGAGCAATCCTCTCTTTTAATCGATAGATTTTTTAGAAAGGGGTTATAACTCCAAACATTTTAATTGCGCTCACTCCTTGTTTTAGTTTTGCGCTTCTCTATATCACTTATTGCTCTTTTTAGGAAGCCTGGGACGAGGCTCATTTAAATATACCTTGCATAGCCATTAGCATATCGCTCAGGTGTGCTCCTTTTTCAGCAGAGGCATGTCTCCCTGATTTATTTGGAGGGATGCTTGAGAGGATATATACAACTGGCGACTGCTAATAAAATTAGAGATCTCTCTTTGTCTCTGTCTCTCCTTTTTAACAATTCATAGACTAATTCAGAATCCATTTACGGATTCTAAAAAAATCCGTTCAGATTGTAGTCAAGGGCGAATTTGAATTAATCCGTCCGGATCATCAAGCATGAAATCCGCATGCGGATTTTGGTGTGTGAAACTGATTGCGGCAAAATAATCCACGGAATTTCGGGAGCCTAATTTTGACAGTTTCACAAATCTGTTCTAGGGATAGGACATATTAAAAATAATTGGAGTAGGGGCAATACAGTTACAAATATATCCCGACGGGAGTGCTCTTCGATCCATCGAGTATGTACTCTACAACCCCATGGACTTAATGATGAGTTTGACATTAATGCTTTTTAAGCATGAGGTTTTATTTATGTTCGAAGTTTGCTTCTGTTACAGCCTACCATTTCTGCGCCTGTTTTTTTTTTTTTCATACTGTGAATTTACACTTTAGTGATTTTTTGTATTTTTATACAATTTTTATATATTTATCTTTATTATATTCTACATTTTTACTCCCTACTCCCTGAATTTGTATACCATTTACTATATGTATATTCAGTTTTTACTTATACTGTATACCCATAAAAATCAATATGACTACAAAAGTGTCTATCTTTTTTATGTAATGTAAAAAAAAAAAAAAAGCCTACATTTAGCCTATAATGTTAATAATCCCCTCAGAACAAGACTTTACTCAGCTTCGCCTCGGGCCTTCAACTCTTCCAGCCAAGGTATTATTGGCCAGTAAGGCCCTGTTCTTTGGGGATTATTACTTAAGTAAAATGGGACAATTAGGATTATAGTTGTATACTATTTGTACAACATGTGACACATTCTATATAAAAGGCATATGTGCTGCAATAGTGTGCAGTTCACTTTTCTTTCTCCTGCAGACTAACTTCATGTCTCTGTGGTGCCCGGAACACCATAAATACTATCACTAGGAATTCATGCCTTAAGTGTGCCTTCTTCTGTACAATACACAAATATTCCGTTTATTTTTTATTCTAGGGTTCTATAAAAGATTACATTTTACTGACAGAAATAAATAGTTTGTCTTTTACTGAGATTAAGTATTGCTTATAATATAATGCAGTGTTTACATTAGAGAATATATTAGGTGTATGAATTACAGTATCTGCCTCACTAGGAGCATCACTTTTTAATGTGGTTCATTACACGTTTCCTAATTAGAAACGCATTGTATTGTGTGAAAGTATTACAAAAGCAATTTTTCCTTATCATAAAATCCAAAATCTCTAAATTAAATAAACTCGGAAGCGCTGCACTAGTCAATCATTTCTGTTCTCATTTATATGAAATAAATAAAATAAGCACCACATTATTCTTGTCTTGTGCTTAATAAGGTATTATCAACAGAACATTAAAAAACTGAATAGACATTCTTATGGAACATACTGTAGTTTAATTCAATTTTAGTATACAAAATAACAAACAAAATAACAATTGATTATTCAGCAAGTATTTCTTCATTAAACATTTCAGTGATTAATATATATTTAAAATGAACATAAAATGTATGCTTCAGAAAGTTATGTGAATTTTTCAAAATATGATTTCTTTATAATCTATACTGTAGGTTTCAGATAATGAAGCAAAACGGGAAATGTTGTCCCACTCATCCTTAAAAATAGGGGCAACAAAAGAAATCCAGTGACTTTATTTGGAAGACACCAGTATTAATAATGGTACTGAATGTGTCTCTGTACCCTAACCCTAACCCTAACCCTCAATATAATCAGAATTGTTATATTTACAGTACAACTAAGCCACACTATGAAGAAACACAAATAATAATGAAACTGTTATTGTTAAAGAAAATGCAGTAAGGGCACTAATACGACAGTCAGTAGATATTCTCCTGGAGTTTTTGCTTTTTCGTTTTTTTTTTTTCACTTTTTTTTTAAATGTAGTCTTTTGATGCACTACTTTTTCACCACATTTGGAAGCTAATGCCCCTTGAACATTGATTGCAGTCCAGTTCCAAGTCTCTGACCATCTCTTGGCACCATCAATCTTCCTAGCCCTTTGTTGCCTTAAACATAACATGACATACCCTAGATCAGTGATGGGGAACATATGGTATGCATGCTAATCCTGGAATGCAGTGGCATCAAGACCAGCTCACTGGGTGTCTGATTTTCTCCTGGATGCAGAGTGAGGGGATGTGTTGTGCTTAATCACTGTACATTGGTACCCAGAATAAAGACCACAGCAGAATAAATATGGCAAACAAACCCCTCTGGCTTAATTTTTGGTACACGTCCTTCAAAATGTTCACCATTACTATTACTACCCTAGATACAACTAATATACCTTATTCAGTTAATACTGTCACCTCTTCTATATCAGTAAACAAAAGAACCATCTATCTTGTCACTCCAGAATATTGTCTATAGGCATTTCATATGAACATTTTGGTTAATACATGCTTCTCACAGAACTTTATACAATTTTTCTATATATGTGCCCCACTTTCCCCAAGGTGGAGGGGGTAGGAGTCAATGTCTTACCTGACATAGGACGTTTCCTTTCTTCTTTCACAACAGTACATTAGTAGCATCCAGTATTTCATGAGTACAGCTTAAGGAAGTGGTCTTAAACCTTTTTTTGGTTAGGGTACCCCAGAATTCAGTTGTGAAATTCTGGGGAACCCCAACCCTCGCCTCTCAGCCCTCCGTCTCTCTCTCAACCCTCACCCCCATCTCTTGTGTCTCTCGCCACACACACTCAGCCTTACGCTCGCTCTCCCGGGGGGGAAGCCGGGAGAATTGTCCCAGCTCTCCCCCCTGGCAGCTGCGGAACCTCTGAGGGGTGCTCACGGAACCCCGGTTGAAATTCACTGACTTAAGGTATTGACTGTTAAAATCTACTGTTATTGTGCCACCCAGCCTTAAAGAGGTCTCCCTTACAAGCTATTCAAAATGTTGCAGCTAGAAACATCTGACTTTCTCTGCTTCTTTCCTCTTTAAGGCATTTTCATGTGGGTAACAAAAAACATAATGGTGATGGTAAGTGACTGCCACCCAAATATTAACCCCTTAAAGACTGTGACAAGGGATCCTGGACTGGGATTCCTGCAAGGGATCAGAGGGAATTCACTGTGATTTTCAATCTTCTTTCTCAGGCACTAAAAATGAAGAAATCAAATCATTGTGTTTTATAGAGAAAAGGGAGAACACAGTTTTCTAACAATTCAGACTCTCCAAGTTCTTTTAAACAGTGTATATACACTCCTGAGAAAGTGGCCATATTGAGAACAGTTGCAGGGTGAAGATACCAGAGCACGTCGACAGTTGCAGCCCGCCGCCCACCCAGGGTTGCCGCCACCAGGAGGTTTACTAGGTAAATCTGTAGCCCAGCGATACGAAGCCAAAACCCATAGTCTCCGGGTGAAACCCAGAGTGGTGGAAACACTGTTTGCATGTGAATGCTTGGTGATAATGGAGAATTATGGTAGTAACATTGCAATTCCCTTTGTCAATGCCACATGCAAATACACTACATTGCTACCATAGGGTAAAAAAGGTTTACAGTATGGCAGACAAGTCTATTAATAAAAAAAAGTATGTACGTTTAAGCAGCACTCCACTAGAGATAAAGTATCTCTGTAGATAAATAACTGATCAGGTGCGCGGAAACAGAGAGGGACCCCTGGCCCCCTCAGAGTAATAACTAAATAGATATGATGGTTCCCAGCACTTGAAATGAAAAAATAAGTTAAAGACATCAATAGAAAACTAACAGTAATGTATTGAAACAATATATGTATAACATAAGCCAACCATATTGTAGGCTAGGAGGGAGCCTAATATGAAAAAAGAGGGCTAAACAAAAAATCACAAGTCTGGAGAGGGAGGGAGGTGGGCAAAAAAACATGGGGAATAACAACCATAGGGGGAATAGAAAAAGTAGTAGACAAAAAAGAGAAAAAACACAGGTGACGTATAACATACGTTAAGGTAAAGGTGATATATTATAGGGGGGCTATAATATATCACCTTTACCTTACCGAGTGCTGACGAAGGACGACGTAGAGGTCACGTAAGGGTCACCTAACGCGCATGCGCACTGGCTGAGGTGGGATCGCGGAGGAGTGCTGGCGGAGATTCCAACATCACATGCGGATACTGTCCGGACTGTTATTCAGTGTCCTCATGTGATAAGCCTGCCTGTCCCCTTCCGGTTGTCCCCACTTCCCTCAGTGCAATTCACAACTGCCTTCTGGGTCTGCATAGATATCACGGCCAGTAGAAAGTAGCTCTGTTGTTCTATGACCATTTGGTCCAGTGCATAGCACTCATTTTATGGTTTTTATATGTATTACTGGGAAAGAATGGGTTTTTATTGACTAGTCTTTCAAATCCGTTGTGGGTTTTAATTGTTGTTATATATATGGGGTCGGTTGACGTGCTCAATAAATTTGGTTAACACTTTACATGTACAGTTAGTGGATTTATTATCGCATCTCCATTTAGTGAGCCCATGCACTAATCCCTGGTGCGCTTTGTATGCATTCTGTTTTTTCATTTGTCTGAGACTCCCCACGAGGGTAGTCTCATATATAGGAGCGTTTGGGGAGGAGCTCCGCACACAGCAGCAAGGGGATTGTGGTGTTTAAAGAGATACGGATTATCATACGGACAGTACGAGCGCAATTCCTTGTTGCATTTGTTTCCGGTTTAAGCAGTTGTTTTATCTGATTAATGAGCAATGTAGGAATGAAATTATCATTATCACAATTGACTTCCTTTTTTTTCATAGGGGTAAATGTGTTAGGATTACTATTTCATCCAAGCGCTTAACATGCCTTATTAGCATTTCTTAAGTAACTGGATTTGTCATATAAAGAAATGTCTAGCCCTACATCTCGTAAGAGAAGATATACTGTAGCTTTCTTACTGCCTATTAGATATACTGTAGTGCTTTGTTCGGTGCCGAGGGAGAAGTTTAAAAGAAACACATTTGCTTCTATGTATGTCGTGCTTATTATGACTAAGTTATTTTCTTCTTTTCATTTTCCTTTGATGCGTTTACACTAATAACAAATGACTTCTTTCCTCAGGATAGCTTGTGTAGCTTTCCATAAAAGTATCAGGGCTTCTCGTTGTTGAGCATTGTCAAAATCATAGGTATCCTATACAAAAAAAGATTTGCGTTTCTCTTTGGCAATAAAGCATTACATTTAGCAAGATTGGGGTATACATAATAAACCAAATTAAATAATGATCCGACAAGCATAACATTTTCAGCTATTGACTTTGTAACCAATTTTTTTATTTTTTTATTTTACAAAATAATCTTTGTGGAGCATATTTTTATTGGCCGTTGATAAACATGTGTAGTGTCTCTGGATCTTTCTTTAAATATTTAGCGGAAGATTTACTCAGTGGTTGTGCAATCAAGATTGCATATTCCAGCTAAATCTATATTTACTAAGCATCTAGGAGAGATTTTGCTGTTTCTTGTACTATAGGTGTGGCTGGCTCTAGAAGATACAATGCTGAATACACGTTGTGGAGAAGATATGATCCCTCTTCTCATTAAAATTAGCTCATATATTACAATAGAATTAAAGTAAACAAATTGATATTAGGCCTATAAATAATATATTAGTCTATGGGGCTTATTCACTAAACTTTAATAAGGGAATTAATGCCCTTTTAGTGCGATATTGCATGTGTAGCTATTCAGAAAGCTCTGATTATATCGCACTAAAACAGTATTTTAATGAGCTATAACACTTTGACTATAAGAAGTAGTGCAGTAGCTGAAAAAATGCCCAAACCCAGATTTTTTGCCAGCAACTGCTAGTCACTAAACTCCAATATGCATATCGTACTATAAAACCTTGCTTTCTTTTCTTGCCAGCTAAAGGGTGGCGAGATCAGAATTGCGATATGCATAACAAGGAGTTTCTTTTCTTTTTAATGCATATGATTGATACTGGGGGTCTCCGGGGGCATCCGGGAGTATCCGGTTTATCCAGGGGCCTCCGGAGCTGACCCGCATATTTACAGTATTTCAGCTCTGGAGACCACGGAGTCAATCCTATGCAGTAAAAATAAAATTACAGCCAGTTTCATTACCTTAGCGGCTAACCGCTAAGGTAATGAAGGGGTTAAATAGCAGGCACTGCTTTGTTGTTGGTACAGGGGGTGGGTGAAGCTTGAAGTTGCCCAGGGTGGGTGTTTAGGCCTTACGGGAGGGGGGCAGTAGAAGTTAACCCCTTCACTACCTTAGCAGTTACAACCGATAATGTAATGAAAGGGTTAACCCCTCATGAAACCCTACCGCAAGGCCTAAACACCATCCTGGGGCATCTACCAACTTCACCCACCCCTTTACCAACAACACCACACCGGAATGGGTAAAAGTGCTATTAGCCAAAGATTGCTAATAGCACTTTTCCGCATTCAAAAAAACATTACAGTGCAATACAATAAAAATCAATACACCCCCCCCCCCCAACGCACACTGTAATTGGCAAAATTCCTATTATCCAGATAAAGATAGTTGCGTATTTGCCCATTAAAAATACAACATTAGCCAGCTAGTATAAAATAAATTAAAGTTGGATGAGGCCCCCCTCACCCTCATCACCATCCTCCTCGTCCTCTGTGGACAGCAGCATTACAATAAAAAAAAAACTACTGATCACTAATCCCTTAATCGCCAGCCAGGTAGTATATGCTACCCTCCAATTAAGATGACGTCACTTCAGCAAAAAACAAAATGGCAGCCATCACATGGTACAACAAGCAATCGGATTGGTGGATATACCATGTGATGCCTTTCCTTTTTTGGAGTATATTGGCATCATCAAAAGAGGGAGGGAGGGAGGCATGCTACCTGTTTAGCTATCTTACCTCCCTTTTTGATGGTGTCACAAGGAAAGGCATCACATGGTATAGCTACCAATCTGATTGTCATGTGATGGCTGCCATTCAGTTTTTTTCCTGGAGTGATGTCATCTTAAAGGGAGCAAAGCATATACTACCTGATTGTCTGGCTTCCCTCACTTTTTGATGAAGTGCCGTCCTTTAAAATATAGGACCCTGTAACATAGTACACCAACCAATTATATTAGGGGGTGTACCATTTGACACTCAAATGTGACATTACATTCCTTATATAAGGCCTGTCCCATCTTGTTTCACCACAAGACGACGTCTGGGCAACATCTCCGGCAACTTTTGTATTAAACAGCAGAGAAGACCGAAGAAAAGAAAGAAGAAAATAACTTACCAGAGACGTCTCTTCATATGATCGTGGACATCTTCGCATCGGCTATTGAGGAGCATTGCGTCGTGGGTCCAGAGATGGTGCCAGAGTAGGACGAGGGTAAAGACAGCAAATGTAAGAAACACATTGATTGCATGTTATTTAATTGTGTATTTTTTTAGGTTGCCCATTGACTGTCAATGTGTTTATGTATGCCCCTATCTGGGTATAGATAATTACAGTGACAATAAATGCATTTTTTGGCAAATGTTTGCTTTTATTTCATTGTAATGTATTGTGTATTTTATGTGTTTCTTTTTAGATTGCCCATACATTGTCATTGTGGCAATCCCTGTCCATACTGTGGGCAGGGTTTTACCACAGTCACAATGAATGGCTTTATTGTGAAATGCTTGTTTTTATTTAAATGTCATTGTAAGGATCCATCAATCGCGCCCCTTCTGACGCGCTCCCAGCTTACCCAGACCCACGATCGGGCGTCCTTCCTCTGCTGCCTCCTGCAGTGCATCTTGCGAACCAGCGAATGCCAGCGTTCCTTCTAGGGACACACATGGACTGCACTCGACACTAAATGCCGTTCCCGCTGGTCCCGCCTCCAGGCTTTGCTCACGCAGTTACGTCATCAACGTGCAGCGCATACCCGCTATGCGTGGCACCCGCGCATGCGCGCAGAAGCTTCCTTGATCCTCTGTCTAAGGAATTCACCTGGGCTGTCTCCATCAGCCAACCACAGTCATGTATACTAGGGAGTATGCTTCCTCCTCATTGGGCTGTTCTTCCTATATATGCTCAGCCTGGCTTCTGGCACATTGGCTGAGCATAACCTTGTTTATGTGTGCTGTGTTCACTGCAGTCCTGCCTCCTGTCTGAGCCTTGCCTGTCTTGTCCTGTGTTGCCTGACTGCACTTCTCCGCTCCTGACCCGGCTTACCAATGACGATCTGTACCTCTCTGCTCTTGACCCCGGCTTACCCATGATGATCCGCACCTCTCCAATCCCAACCTTGTCAAAAGTACCTGCAATGATCCGTACCTCTCCAATCCAGACCTCAGCAAGTATCACTGACCATCCTGACCTCTCCAACCCCGACCCGGCAACTTCGACCTATCTACACTCCAGAAATGCCCTCACGGATGTGGATTGGTGTTTATCAAATCCCCACCTCGGTCTCGCGGTCACGCCTTGTTTGTGGTAAGCACATCGTTACAGTCATGTGTTGTATTTTGTGCTTTTTTTTAGCTTGCCCATTCATTGACATTTTGGCAATCCATTCCCATATTGGGGGCATTGTTTACCATTGTGACAATCAATGGGTAGAGGGGTTGGGGGGTGGGGGTACTTTCCCTGGGCAGGGTGGTTAGCAGGGGAGGGGGACTAACCCCTTAATCACTATAGCGGTTACGAACCGCTAAGGTGATTAAGGGGTTAGTGGCCAGTAGTTTGTTTTTAGTGTAATGTTGCTGCCCATGGAGGACACAGAGGTTGTGGAGGATTGTGATGAGGACAAGAACAGCCTTCATCCTGGGGTAAGTTCCACTTTAATTTACTTTATGCTGGCTGGTAATATTTTATTTTTAATTTGCAAATGCTCTATTATTCAGAGCTGGATAATAGTAATTTTTCCCATTATTGTACTGTATGTGTTGGGGGGCGTGGGGGTTTGTTGTTGGAAGTAAAGGGGGTGGATAGTAGGGTTGTTGTAGTTTAATGTTTATTGGAGGTAGATGGAGTGGGTGAACAGGGTACTTGGCCCAGGGTGGGTGGTTAGGCCTACTGGGTGGGTAGCGGGAGGGGATACCCCTTCATTACCATAGCAGTTACCACCTTAGGGATCGGTACTGGGACCCCTGCTTTTAAACTTGTTTATTAATCACCTTGAGGTTGGCATAGAGAGCAAAGTCTCCATCTTTGCTAATGATACCAAATTGTGTAAAGTAGTAAAATGAGAGCAGAATGTAATTTTTCTCTAGAAGGACTTGGATAGACTGTAAACTTGGGCAGGTAAATGAAAGATGCGATTTAATACAGATGCATGTAAGGTTATGCATGGGATGCAAGAATAGACAGACAATTTACACATTAAATAGGGATAAATTAGGAGAATCCTTGATGGAGAAGGATTTAGGAGTGCTTGCAGACAGTAAATTTAGCAATTGTGCCCAAAGTCATGCAGTAGCTGCAAAGGCAAACCACATCTAATCTTGCATTAAATGGGGAAAGGATGGAATGGAAGTAAACATAATTATGCCCCTTTATAAAGTATTAGTAAGACCACACCTTGAACATGGATTGTAGTTTTGGGCATCACTCCATAAAAAAAATTATGGAACTGGAGAGAGTGGAGAGCAGAGCCACCACATTAATAAATGGGATGAATAATCTGATTTATGAGGAAAGGCTAGCTACATTAGATTTGTTTACATTAGAAAAGAGGCGTCTAATACAGGATATGATAACTACTGTATATACAAATATATTTGGGGACAATACAAGGAGCTTTCAAAAGACTTATTCATCCCAAGGGCTGTACAAATGACACAGGGTCATACCTTAAGGTTGGAGGAAAGAAGATTTCACCAGAAACAAAGGAAAGGGTTCTTTACAGTAATGGCAATTAAATGTGGAATTCCTTATCCATGGAGACTGTGAAGACCGATACAATAGATATCTTCAAAAAAAGGTTGGACATCTTTTAAGAAAGAGAAAATAAGTAAACATGGGAAGGATATTGATCCAGGGAGAAATCTAATTGCTATTATCTCTTATTTTCCCCCTTATAAGATATCAATAGATGATGTTTCACTTTGGATTTTTGTTTGCCTTCCTCTGGATCAATATACTGTAAATACAAATATAGATAAAGTATCTGTCGTCTAAATTTAGCATAAATTGAATTTGATAGTTTATGTCTTTTTTCAACCTCATCTACTATGTAACTATGTAACCTACTGCACCGACACACTTTATTCGAGCAAATACCCAGTTTGTACCTGGCAGATACCTGGAATGCGCCGCTCCTCACCTCTGACAAGCCCCGTTGCGTTTGCCTTCCCAGCCTGGGTTCATGCCTGGCTGACGGGCGGCTGATCTGTTAAATGATAATGATTAGGATTTAATAGGCTGCAATGCTTCGCGTGTCTACCAGATGGCATAAATTCATGAATTGTAATGCAGTATATATATGTACTGTGCAGTATTGCAGCCAGCGGGAATAAAATGCTTCAATCCCTGCCTGGAAAATACCTCAATGCACTCGGGCAGAAAACAGTCACAAACCTCAATACACCCGGGTATACCCGAATTCGTGGGACTAGCCAAGCTCGAATAAAGTGTGTCACCAGTGTAGATGTCAAAGTAAATCTACTGTTTGTTGTGGTACAATGTTTTTTACCATAGCTACCAATTTATTTTCATTTTAATTATTTAATTTATCTGAAAAGGTTGAAGCAAATTGTCTGAAAAGGTAGTCGAAGTTGAAAAATACTATATTTAATGTTTTGTATCACAAAAAAAGAATTCCAAGATGGTGGATGCACCAATTTGGTTGAAACATCTGAAAGATCGAAGTTAGGATGACAGAAATGTACCATACAAATGTCATCAGAATCAGTAAAGGCATTTGACCTGAGAAGAGAAAACACACTCACACACAAAAAAAGCCAAAAACAAAAAATTACACGATCAAAATACGTATGCCACAAACTCTAGTTGATGACTTCTCTTTGCTCACTTATCCAAAAAATTAAAGGAGTATGTTTTTGTGCACTCCCTCCCATCCGTGTCTTACTGCGAGATAGAACAGTAACAAATTTTTTAGGGCTGTAGGAGATGTGTGCAGAGGTTTTTACAACAGGAGACATTTTTAAGAGAAAACAAAATAGGCTTTTTATTAGCCACAATTTTGTCAAGATAAACAGCTTGTGATCAGCAACCTTAGGGTTAAACAAAATAAAACAGACCTAGCTCCTATAGGAAGTGCTTACTAAACAGCATATACCCTGTCTATAGGTTGGGGGAGCTAAGCATACATATAAAACAGAGTGGAGGTCAGTTACCTTTGGCTGGGTTAGAGGTCTGAAAGTGCAGGCTTCTCTCCACAGCGGACCAGGATCCAGTACCTTCCTGGAACAGAGAGAACTCAACCGAAGCCTGCTCTCTATAGTGGTCCAGGCTGAGAGTCAGGATCAGAGAGAGCTCCTGTAGTCATTGCTGCAGGTTTTTTTAAAGTCTACAAATGAGTCAAGTGGAGACTGATTAACTGCTCCAGGCTGTTGATTGACCAGCCCCCATCTGGACTCAGTAGAGAACGAAAGGATTTTCCATCCAAGTCTTTAGACAGGGAAGAGACCTGTCATAAGGACATACAAAAATTTAACAAGTCAAGCACTTCGCCAACCTAGATATTACATAATTGGTGTCTGGAGACTGGTCTGCAGTGCAGGTATTCTCCATAAACTCCAGCAGGAGCACAAACAGGGATCCCCCCCAAAAAATAAAGTATAATAGTGCACAAATGTATATATAAATGTGACTCTGTAGAATCTTGACTCTTATAGATAAACGGAGGGTGTAAAGAGACAACAAAAGAACCTATGTGCACTCGCTATTCACTAAAGAGGGCTTGGGAACATTCAATCCTAGAGGAACCCCTATATAGCACTCACTAATATACTAAAAGCCACATAGGTAAAGATGGATCCTAATTCCTATATACATAAGGAAGGGATTGACATAATAAGTATCATACTGACGCAGACATGATAGGATCTGACATAGTGTAATCCACCAGCGAGTTACACTGTTTATTCTGTGCAATAACTTATGCGATTGGCTGAGCAGGAGTACACACCCTCAGCCAAGATGCATAAGATCCCTCTGGAGTGGTTGGATACCACTCCCCTTACCTTGAGAAAGTGCCTGTAGGCGTGAAACGTGCGGCGGTTTTTAATGATGTCACAGTGATGACGTCATCAGGGAGCGCATGAGCCGAGCCGAGCAGGGAGGAAGAGTATACCGCACAGCACTTGCCTTAGCACGAACCCGTACCACTATCAGGTTGTATCCCTCTATTCTTATGCCCCACGGCATCAACTATACATATGCCCTTATTCATAGGGGGTTTATGTTTTAGATCTGAACATCTTAAGGATAGCCTGGGACACAGTTCCGTGGATACCATGTTTATGCCTTTCCTTTGCACTTGCGCATAAACACTGGTGGTAGCTACACATTAGATACGGGGATTGTGTTCATTTATATACTTACTGTGTAGGTTAGAATTGCTTTAGTACTTATAGTACTTACAAGAGACGCTTGGTGCTTGGTGTATATATTGGTATACCTATGACCGGTTTTACATTCACACCGTGCCACTTCCCTTTGTCTATCTGCTACCAATAGACTAGCATAAATGTGGTGAGATTTAGACATACAATTTGCTCCACTCATGCGGTAATCCTTGTGTTTTTTATCCATGTATATTGTGTTTCATTGCATAGTTGTTAAATAAATTAGCTTTTATTATATCAGTGAGTGGCTATATAGGGGTCCCCCTAGGATTGAATGTTCCCAAGCCCTCTTTAGTGAATAGCGAGTGCACATAGGTTCTTTTGTTGTCTCTTTACACCCTCCTTTTGTGCAGTTATTTATCATGTATGCAACCTATTCATATAATAAATTGTATGTATATGTAGGCGAGCGACAGCTTCTCTGTACCCGTTTTATTCATGCTAATAAGAATTTTGTTCTTTTCCGTCTGCCAGCTCCCCAGAAGTTTGCACTCATTTGTTGATTATTGTTGTGAGATTTCTTACATGGTGGTCAGCCTTCATTGAATATTTACATCTATCCCCATAAGTTTGAATCTACCTGATAGCAGGTTTTCTTTCCAACACATCTGACTTTGATGTGTGGAAAAACAAAGCTACTAGCGTTTTTTCACTTAATAACGAACTTATTGATAACTCTAATAAAAATGATATTGGGAGTTACTTTAATGGTATGGAGAAAGCATTAAAATTACAGACGAGGATTTGGTGGGAGATAACGAGCCTGGAGAACAATCTCAGACTTGACTTGGTCCCCCGCGGTCTTAGGTTTAATTTAGCACCATCTCAATATCATGTTTATGAAACATTCCACAAAGCATGGGAAGCAGAACTACTGAAATGTTCCGCTAGATTAGTGACACTCTTGCTGGAACATGAGAAGAACAAACTTACTAAGAATAATACAAATATTGACCAATTATTGAAGGAGATAGAAACATGGAATGGGTTACCAGAATTTGAAGAATTAGAGAGGAAACTCAAAATCAATGTCGATAAATTAAAAACTGACATCAAAATAAGGAAACAGAAAAAATTCATTAGGGACTCTATAAATTTTCAAGAAGGGAATATTTTCCATTATCAAATCATCAAAAAAGAAATCTGTTCCGGGCCCTCTTGAGTCTTCTACTGAATGGGAGCAGTCAGCCAGTGATACTGACCCCGATACCCAACCAGAAGAAAACCCTCAACCAGGCCATAGTAGATCTGGACCCATTGGAAATCCAGAGTTCCCTCCTTTTTTAGGTGGGAGAGGAAGATACACACATCTAGGTCGCGGAAGACCAAGCGGGGAAAGGGAAGTGTCTCTAAGAGACAGAGAGGTTTGGGGATACCAGTCACAGGGGAGACAGAGAACATCCTACAGGGGGAGGAAGAGAAGAAACAAGTAACAAGCAATCTGTCTAATAAAACACTAGACACACACCATTTGTACGTATTAGGTAAGGGTTTATCTTTCTCCCCTACTAATGATCTTGCTCTTTTTGACTGCATTAAAGATCTTCATCTGTTTTCCCGCTAGTTGCTCCTCCATAAATTCTTCAAAAGAAGAAGACGGAATCAAGTACAAGGGACATCCCTTGAGGATGCTCCAGAGAGTGAACTTGATAACATAGATACCCTGAGTGAACTGTGGGAAGAGGGTAATAGGGTTCCTGATGAAGGTCCCTTTACGAATCTTAAGAGTCAATTTACCTTCACTCCTCCATCCGAATCCTGTACAAATGTTGATGTTTTCGTTAAAATGGTATCAACAGAAATTATGAAGCTCGCGCGTAAACCCTCTAAACAGAATTTGTCTTATGCACAACGGAAAGCACTCCATGACCTTGAGCAGGACCCCCTTATCGAGATTAAACCCTCTGATAAGGGGGGAAATGTTGTCATCCTTAACAAAGATGACTATGCCAAGGAATGTAGACACCTTTTATCGGATAAAAATAGTTATAGAGTTTTACAAGAAGACCCAACTGCTCTCTTTAAAACTGAACTACTACACATTCTCACAGAAGGATTGATGAATAAAGTGATCACTCAGAAAGAACTAGATTTCATTATGATGAAATATCCTCAAACGGCTACATTCTATAATTTGCCTAAATTGCATAAGAACAAGCTGGCACCACCCGGAAGACCTATTGTCTCAGGGATTGGCAGCTTAACAGCAAATGCTAGTAAATATGTAGATACCATACTACGCCCTTTTGTCAACTCCTTACCTTCCTTTCTAAGAGACACTAAGGATGTACTTCTTAGATTGGAAGATGTAGTAGTCAGTTCTGACACCTTTCTGGTGGGACTGGATGTGGAGGGTTTGTACACTAGCATTCCACATTCAGTCGGTCTGAGAGCAGTTATACACTTTTTGACACAATGAGACACTAGCTGTTACGCACATAATGATTTTGTTGTTCAGCTCCTTGAATTTATACTTACCAGGAACTATTTCCTATTCGATCAAGTGTTTCATCATCAGATCCAGGGCACCGCAATGGGGACCACTTGTGCTCCCACCTATGCCAACCTATATCTGGGTTGGTGGGAGGAAACAGTGGTCTTCAGCGATGCCCTGGAGGAATACACCAGATATATCAAATGGTGGGGTAGATATATCGATGATATTGTCCTGCTGTGGAGAGGTCCTAGGGAATCGCTTACTCAATTTGTTAATATATTGAATAAGAATGACTTCAACCTGAAATTGACATTTGAAGAAAGCAAGACCACACTTCATTTCCTAGACCTCACCATCTCAAAACAAACGGAAGGTTGATGACAACAATATGTAGGAAGAAGACATCCACCAATAGCTTGCTCTGTGCAGACAGTCATCATCCTCATTATATCATTAAGAACATCTCTACTGGGCAATTTCTGAGATTACGAAAGAATTGCTCAACCCTACATGAATTCACCATTCAGGCAGCTGATATGAATTCAAGGTTTTTACAACGGGGATACTCCAAGAACTCTGTGCATAAAGCTTACACTAGAGCTAAAGGTACATCACGCACACTCCTTTTGAGTGATAGGCAGCAGGTGAACAAAACAGACAAAAAGACCATCAGGTATATTGGCAAATTTAATAATCAATGGGATGATGTACGGAATATTTTTTTTAAATATTAGCATATCCTTAGGAGTGATCCCGACTTAGAGAAGATTTTGAGAGAGACACCTACCATGACCTGCAGACGGGCCAGAAACTTACGCGACAGATTGCTTCACAGCCATTATCTGACCAAACCAACCAGGACATGGCTAGGTGATCGGAAACCAATGGTGTCCTATCCTTGTGGTAGATGTCGTGCTTGTCCCTTTATGAAAGTTACAAAAGAAATTCCCGATCTGAGAATCCACACATTGTACACAGGCGGCACACTTTATTTGAGTACGGCTCATTCCGCAAGCCGGAATATGTCCCGGCTTGCGAGCAGCACTCCCTCAGCGTGCCGCGCATCACCGATGCGTGGTCACGCGTCATCGGGTGCCTGTGCCGCCTGTACGCGTGCCCAGGGCTCCCCGAGGGAGCCCTGGTGTCGCGCGGATGTGAGGACGGCGGCGGGACGTTCCGGGGGACCCGGCGGACCCGGTGAGGAGAGGGGGAAGCCCCGATCGGCGGGCCTCTCCTCCGAGGCTTCGGCGCGCGCCCGGCACCCTCCGGCGCGCGCCAGGTTACTGCTGCGGCCGAGAACAGGCAAATGCTCGAATAAACTCGGCCGCAGCAGTATACCATCAAAAGCTTCATCAACTGCAACACAGTTGGAGCCGTATATTTGATACCATGTAGATGTGGCATGCGCTACGTGGGGAAAACCCACAGAGCCCTGAAGGTCAGTGTATTAGAGCATTTGGGGTCCATAAGAAATGAACTGGACACCCCAGTAGCACGCCATATTCATGAATTCCACAATGGTGATGCAAGTTACATCACTGTTACGCCGGTGCTGCCCGCAGACCAGACTCGTCCCCTGAGCTGAAGGGGAAGTGGTAATACATGCACCCGCAGCAAAAGGAGCGCGTCCGGAGTGTGGTATAAAGTGTTGCCAGGCCAGGTGTAGTAATGTAGACAATACTTGCCGGTACCGGTTGTAGAGATAGAGTGAAAAATGCCTTGCCGAGGTCAAGGAGTGGAGAGCGGAGATAGGTTGTAGTCCAAGCCGGGTTCGAGGGGTATCAGAGTGAGCGTTGTCCAAGGAGTGCCGAGATCGAGAGCCAGAGGGGGTAGTCGTATGAGCCGTGTCAGAACCTGTGAAAACACTAAGAGAATCCTGAAGTACTTCCATGCAGAGACTATGTCGAGCAAAGACTGAGAGCAGAGAGGAGCTAGATAAAGCAGGAAGGTCCAATTAGGAACGGAGGCGGGACAGGAAGAGCTACTGCACCGACACACTTTATTCGAGCAAATACCCGGTATGTACCTGGCAGATACCTGGAATGCGCCGCTCCTCACCTCTGACAAGCCCCGTTGCATTTGCCTTCCCAGCCTGGGTTCATGCCTGGCTGATGGGCGGCTGATCTGTTAAATGATAATGATTAGGATTTAATAGGCTGCAATGCTTCGCGTGTCTACCAGATGGCATAAATTCATGAATTGTAATGCAGTATATATATATATACTGTGCAGTATTGCAGCCAGCGGGAATAAAATGCTTCAATCCCTGCCTGGAAAATAACTCAATGCACTCGGGCAGAAAACAGTCACAAACCTCAATACACCCGGGTATACCCGAATTCGTGGGACTAGCCGAGCTCGAATAAAGTGTGTCGCCAGTGTACAGGGAGACACTGCAGATTGGTGCAAGCATAACAGGCCAGGTGAGACTTGTTGGTAACCTAAGTATGCCCGTGCGGCTTGCAGGGGCGGAGCCTGAGGTCCGGGGGACGGGAAGAAGAGTGTGCAGAACGAGCGCGCTCCGTAACGCGTGTACGCGTGTGGACCGAGCCAGTGAATGGTGCAGGTATGCGCGCGGGAGGGTGTGGGCGTGCCCGGCGCTGAGCGGAGGAATCGCCGAAGGAAGTGAGTGCTCTGTGTGGGGAGCGCGGAGAACGCCGATTCCTAACAATCACGTTTTGTGGAATTGAATATATACCGTGGGGTCCAAGGAAAGGGAACTGGGACAGGCACCTCATGCAATGGGAGTGTCAATGGATATGTACCTTGCAGACACTACAACCTAATGGATTAAATGAGGGTTATATTTATTCCTCATTTTTATAAATGGGGAATGTGGTATAGCAGTTCTCATTGTAGGAGATACATTATTATTTTCCTATATATACAGGTGCAGTACAAATTAACTGTATGAGATCCGATAGTATTTTATCACCCCATACATATGTACCAATTATGATGTGGAACCTTAGGTTATAGATGGCCACAACATAGGTCTCGTACTTTGTAGTCGTTTATCATTCATGCTTAATCTAAGTACTATTTCGTATTTGACCCTATACATCTTTAGGTTTTATCATGTGGGGGTCCAGGTATATAGTGGAGTCATATACTCCTTTGATTCCGTTTTGACTCTTAGAGGCGGTTTCTTTAACATCTACATACTCCTACCATCCCATATATACATCTATATTGTGATGTTGTATACAGAAGGATAGCACCAATATGGGTCCTTAATGTATATCTACTGGTCACGCGAGACCTTTAATTAAGATTATTATTGTGTCTATAGAGAGTTAGATACGCAAACATCTGCATACTCCTGCCACATGTCACATATTGATGGGGTGATATGTCTGCCATGTATATATAGACTCACATACAATTACATCATTTAGGTGTTATAAACTTCTGCTGTTGATTTAATTACCACATAGGTAAAGATGGATCCTAATTCCTATATACATAAGGAAGGGATTGACATAATAAGTATCATACTGACACATACATGACAGGCTCTGACATAGTATAATCCACCAGCGAGTTACACTGTTTATTCTGTGCAATAACTTATGCGATTGGCTGAGCAGGAGTACACCCCCCCAGCCAAGACGCATAAGATCCCTCTGGAGTGGTTGGATACCACTCCCCTTGCCTTGAGAAACCGCCTGGTAGGCGTGAAACGTGCGTCGGTTTTTAATGACGTCACAGTGATGACGTCATCAGGGAGCGCATGAGCCGAGCCGAGCAGGGAGGAACAGTATACCGCACAGCACTTGCCTTAGCACGAATCTGTACCACTATCAGGTTGTATCCCTCTGTTCTTATGCCCCACGGCATCAACTATACATATGCCCTTATTCATAGGAGGTTTAAGTTTTAGATCTGAACATCTTAAGGATAGCCTGGGACACAGTTCCGTGGATACCATGTTTATGCCTTTCCTTTGCACTTGCGCATAAACACTGGTGGTAGCTACACATTAGATACGGGGATTGTGTTCATTTATATACTTACTGTGTAGGTTAGAATTGCTTTAGTACTTATAGTACTTACAAGAGACGCTTGGTGCTTGGTGTATATATTGATATACCTATGACCGGTTTTACATTCACACCGTGTCACTTCCCTTTGTCTATCTGCTACCAATAGACTAGCATAAATGTGGTGAGATTTAGACATACAGTTTGCTCCACTCATGCGGTAATCCTTGTGTTTTTTATCCATGTATATTGTGTTTCATTGCATAGTTGTTAAATAAATTAGCTTTTAGTATATTAGTGAGTGGCTATATAAGGGTCCCCCTAGGACTGAATGTTTCCAAGCCCTCTTTAGTGAATTGCGAGTGCACATAGGTTCTTTTGTTGTCTCTTTACACCCTCCTTTTGTGCAGTTATTTATCCCGTATGCACCCTATTCATATAATAAATTGTATGTATATGTAGGCGAGCGGCAGCTTCTCTGTACTACTCTTATAGATAAAAGCAGACCACATCCACTTCCTGGTTGACAGTTCTATATTCCTTGTGGCACACACCTGAGATACCTGTGAGATACACTAATAATATACGACTGTCGACATGTGTTACATTTGAAAATCTCTCTCGTCAAAACAATCCGGGGAAAGGATTTGGACTGTTCCGCCCACCCCCACATACTAGTAACCTGGGCCCTAGACTTACTTGAACTTCCCGTTCCCATTTTAAATCTCCTGATCTGAGGTTCATTGTTTAGGCAGACGGGAAGTGGACCTTCTGCAGGGAAATTGGGATTCAGTGTCATTTTCCTTCTGCTCATACTGTACTTGCTGTGAGCAGTAGGTGACCAGCAACACTACACTGGCGACACACTTTATTCGAGCTCGGCTAGTCCCACGAATTCGGGTATACCCGGGTGTATTGAGGTTTGTGACTGTTTTCTGCCCGAGTGCATTGAGGTATTTTCCAGGCAGGGATTGAAGCATTTTATTCCCGCTGGCTGCAATACTGCACAGTATATATATATATATACTGCATTACAATTCATGAATTTATGCCATCTGGTAGACACGCGAAGCATTGCAGCCTATTAAATCCTAATCATTATCATTTAACAGATCAGCCGCCCGTCAGCCAGGCATGAACCCAGGCTGGGAAGGCAAACGCAACGGGGCTTGTCAGAGGTGAGGAGCGGCGCATTCCAGGTATCTGCCAGGTACAAACTGGGTATTTGCTCGAATAAAGTGTGTCGGTGCAATACCTTTCACTGATTTAACTTTATCATGCCGACCACCACCACATGCACCACAACAACAGCTTTTTTTCAGCTAGAGCTTGTATAGCAAGAGTGCTAACACTCGTTAAAAAGCCATTTTCAAACGATATTGCCATGTTATCAAAGCTTTGTGAATAGCTTGTACACATGCAATATCGCATGAAAAGTGCACTTAACAAGCGTTAAGTCACTTATCAAAGTTTGGTGAATAGGCCCCTATGTATACTTTTCTTCTTCCCTGTATGATGGGCCATATGCATTTATGACCGATCCTGGTTTCAAGCCTATCCCGTTTAACGCCTGCCACAGTGTGCGATTACCAACTAGACTGCATTGCACTTATTAGTGTGATTGTCTTATACAATTCAGTATTCACTGCTATTGTCATTTGCAACTGCTTTGTATTATGCACTGTTCTTTTTATTCGCAATGACCTGAAGACCTGCGCAATAGAGAACTATTCTTTCATCATCAATTCGACAGATTTGGACAATTGGTGATTTTTTTTCGGCTGCAGGACTTATCTACAGTATCTTTAGTTATCAATAAAAAAAGATTGTGACAATTTTTATATATGTATTGTTTGCACATTTTGCATTAACCACATAGTAGTGGTATATTTATTGTACTATCATTGGTTTATGTAAGCACGGGAATTATATTATCCTCATGTATGTGTAGCCCTGTGTAATTTTGGGGTTACATGCCTCTCTCCTCCTGTGCAATAATCCCTGTTAAAAGGGCAGGTTTGCCAGGAGTAATCATGAGATTTGCCCTCATCCCCTGTGATGTGTATTGTGTAGTGAAGGAAGTTACATCATGCTCTGTGTCCACTTACAGTGACACAGGGGTGGTGCCTACTGGAGCTATATAGTATGCATCACTTCCTGGATTTATTGTGTGTGAGTGTCTCATCCCACTTGAATGACACTGTCTGACCCAACACAGTGCCAGGGCTCTGGCAAGGATTGTGGCCCTCCCCTAGGGAGAGGTGGGCAGACTATTCCCCTTACTCTATTAGAGAGTAAGGGAAGAGCAAGGACAGCTTCTAGGGCCCTGACTAGGAGTGGTGTCCAGGGACTTCCTTGAGGTGGGCAACCTTTATGATGTGCGGTTAGAGACCGGCCGCAATGATGGGCAGTCTGCCACTAAAGATGACAATAAAGAATGTCCAATTTGAAACAACCTTCTTGCCTGAGAGTGGAGTCATTCAGGGAGAAGCTGCACCCAGAGGTTCTCTTCCAGAGACTCCTCCCTACTGTCGTGGAGACCTGGAAGAGATGGAGGCGCTGTACCAGAATTGAGTAGTTCTCAACATTACCTCACGAGCCAGTCCTGATGTACTTCCCCATATCACAACGGAAGACTCAGGTGTCCTGTAAGCCAGCAGGTGCACCACACTATAGTACATGTAACATGGGGCAGTTTCCTCACGTAAGGGGCCAATATGAGATTGGGGGGAGGGGGAAAACAATGTTACATATGTTTATTATTTAAGTACAGTACATGCTGCTATGAATGTCACACAAAATGCTATTTGTCATATATTTCGATATCCACACACCTTCTTCCAAGCTATAATTACAGTAGTCAGGGATAGCAATCCAGACAATATACTGTGACATATCCTCCAACTGTACTTATTTAGCAGGTACTGTACCTATTTTTTTTATGTCCTGTAGCCATTAAAATCAGGTGTACCCACAGTATTGTACCTATTTCTGCAGGTGTGTGAGCTGTGGAGCACTCCAATGCTTCTTGTTGGTTAAAACTCAGAACCTTCAGCTTATTACATCAGCTAGAAAATCAATGACTGATTTCACAAATGATCAGCAGGTTCTGGAGAAGTTAGCACTACTTTATTTTATGCATATATTCGTACAGTACATCCAAATAAATCGAGAAATGCAGGTAATTTATTTGTGAAATGCTCTTTGCACATAGCACTTGTAAATTGCATGTGTTACAGTGCCTTTATAGATGGTACTCACTTGATTGCAAGCTTCTGTATCCCAAATTGACAAGGAAACTAAAGTGTACTGTAGTATCGAGAGAGAGGAGTGGCACTGACTTTGATAACAACAGCACTGAGTTTGAAGAGGGGAACATGGTTCAATTCCTGGGGTCGGCTCCCTGTGAGCTTGAAAAAATCCCTTTATGTCCCTCTGCTTCGGGCACCATAAAACAGATTTTAAGCGTATCTGGACAGGGACTGTGTCTGTAAATATCCTATGTACTGTGCATTATAGTGTAATTGTGAATTGCTTTGAGTCCCATTTGAAGATAATTGCTATATGAAATAAAGTTATAAGTTATTATACTGTACCTATTTTCATATGCCCAATACAGACAGTGGTCACAGTTTTGGGTTAAAGGGAAACATTATATTCCATACAAAAGGATTTTACTGGCAATATGACCTTACTGAAACTGCCATTCTTTCCTGTTTGCCTTAGCTTAAAATTAATAAATATATTAACTTCAGATAACTGCAAATGCATTTGAAATGCATTTTATTTTTCAATAAAAAAAAATGGTATTGACATTTGTTTTGCTTCTTTGCATTGGCCCTCAATGCATATGCAATGCAATGCTCATATGATATCCAGACTTAAATAGGACACCAGAATAATACATTGTCAAATCCACAAGAAAGGCTCAAAACATCATCCAACAAGTAGCCCAAGTCATGTAAAAAAAATATCATGAAGTATAAAATGGTATTTATTTCCTTTAAGTCTTTCCAACATAGCTTAAATCATTATTGATACAATTTCATATCAGTTGTTGGCAACTTTTACGTGCACATGTTGCAAAACTGTTGCCTTGGAAACAGCATTGCCTGCTTCAATCACCGCATGTTAACTATAATTTTGCTCACTGCCCAGTCATTTGCTTTGTAAGAGAAAGTGCTGATGGATCGTTGTGAAGTTTTTCTGTCTAACTGATGATTTAAATGTATAAACTTATACCAAAGAAAAGCAGCAATCCTCCAGAAGCCTATATTAATGTAACTCCTATAGAAACATACGGATCTATTCACAAAGCAGTGATAAAATCAGTGCTATGCATTTTTTTATCGTGCTATAAGACATGAAGCCAAAAGTGGGATTCACTAAGAAGTGAAGGCATTTTTTTAAGGTCGATTATAAAATGCACTATCGTCTGATCTGTTTTTTGTATCAGTGTTATTGCTCTATAAATTCTATAGAGCGATCGCTGAAAGAAAAAAAATGCGACCTGTAAGAGTTCAATGGAGACACTGCGCTCCATGCACGGCTCTTACAGGCAATCGTGCAGTAAAAATATTGATTTTAATATTAGTGTACATGAGCAGGGGGTCTCCTGAGCTGAACCGCATTGGTTTCAGCCTCGGAAACCCCCTACTTCCCGAGATACAGGCCCCGGTATGGGGTGCCGGTAACCTTTGTAAATATCCCACGTCACGTGACCATGGGATTTAAATCCTGCACTGGGATACCAACACTGTATCTCTGGAAATAAGGGGTCCCTGGGGCTGAAACCAATGTGGTTCAGCTCAGGAGACCTCCTCCTCATGTAGACCAGTATCAAAACCCCAATAACAATTTTTAAAAATAATTTCCGTAGTGGCTATCCACTATAGTAATGAAGCAGCCTCGGGGACCCCTGATTCCTGAGTTACAGGCCCTGGTTTGGGGTACCAGTATCTCCTCCATTATTTAAATCCCATGGTCACGTGACGCGGACGATTTAAAAATGGCAGTGATACCGGCACCCGATGCCCCATACCGGGACCTGTAACTCGGGAAGCATGGGGTCCCTGAGGCAGAAATCAAATCGGTTAAGCTCAGGAGACCCCCTGTTCCCGCATACTATTAATAACATTTACATTAAAGCAGCTTCATTGCCTTAGCGGATAGCCGCTAAGGCAATGAAGGGGTTAAGGCAAGTTTATTGGGGGCAATTGTACTACCCACCAATACACAACCCACCCACCTCCTGTGCCCCCAGCAACTCCTATACCCCCCTAACACACATAAAAGCAATATTTTGTTTTTATGCACAGGAATGATGCCAGAGGCAAGCGGGGGCCCTCGGGTTGAACCAGCGGGTGTCTGAGTGCCCTCGGGTGGTCCCTGCGGGTGTCCGGGGGTCCTTGGATAGTTGTCGCGGTGTCCGGGGTCCCCGCTATGGTAATGAAGAGGTTCACCAGACCCGCTAACCCCGGAAGACCTAAACCCACCCTTTGGGCCACTACCCCCTTCACTCAATCCCTCCACTCCCAAGAAACACAAATAAACACAACAACCCTACTACCCACCTCCTCTACCCCAACAAGCCCCACCCCCCAATACATACAGTTCAGTAATGGACAAAATTACTATTATCCAGATATGGATAATAGTGCATTTGCCCATATAAAATAAAACATTAACCAGCAGAAATAAAGTAAATAAAACTTGCACTCACCCCTGCCAGCCTTCCACGATGAAGGCAGTCCTCATCCTCATCACCGTCCATGTCCTCTGTTGCCTGAAACAAAACAATAAAAAATACAATCTAATGGCTCCTAACCCCTTAATCACCTTAGCGGTTAGTAACCGCAATAGTAATTAAAAGGTTAAAAAGTTAACCCAAGCTCCCCCACTACCCACCCAGGAGGCCTAACCACCCTCACAAGGCAACTACCCCCACCCTCAACCCATTCATTGGTACAGTGGGTACATCATGCTCATATAATATGGGCATGATTTGCCACTATAGCAATAAATGGTGAAGCTAAAAAAAAACGGCCCAAAATAAAACACATTATATAGAAAAATAAACACATTACAAATGACAATAAACCAATTGATTGGCTGTCTGGAAATAGCCATGACATATATTTTCCTAGATCTCCCTCTCGCCCAGTTCCTTTCTCTGTCTGCTCTCGGGTTCCTCTGTATGTCTGTCTCCTTGTGGCTCCTGTCCTCTGTCCTTATAGTTTCCTATTTCCTGTTCCTCCCTTGCCTTTGTTTTGTGTCCAGACTCTCTCTTCACTGATCTGTTTACGTTCCTGTTTTGAGTCCTGTTCATATTAAAGGCCCTTGCTATTGAACTAGATTGCTCCAGTCTGTTTCCTGCTAGAAAGTCCCAATCCTGTTCCTGCTCCCTGGTCTAAGGCTTCCAGGTAAGGGAGGAGTGCTCGGTCGTGATTGGTATATAAGAAGAAAGGGATTCTTGACAAAGCCCAAGCGAAACACGTTGAATCGTTGATCCTGGGAGGACTGGAGAGTGAAGGGACTGGCGGCCTTGCTGTGTTGATTCCATCCGAGAAGCCGCTTCCGCCCTGAGACAGTGACGTCACCGGAAGTGACGAATGTGGATGCATGCGGTGTACAGCAGATGGGAAGACCAGAATACAATCCTCAACAGCCCTCTACTATGATATTTTAATCTTTTGAAATGTGAGTGTATTAATTCATTTGCTTATCTGTGCAATACACTTTTATTACGGTATTATACTATTGTGGTATCTCTCTTTTTCACATCCATTGGCATACTGTATGAGGGTTTACAACATAGAACAGAAGGGGGATTACACTTACCTTACACCCCAACGAAGACCCCACTCAAAGGGTTCCCGTCAGAGAGAGAAGGATCTCTGACATGCTATACTATAAAAGAAGTCTATTGTGAGTGAAACCATTGCAGCATATATTAGATAGAACTTTGTTTCTACTGCTATACTAATATTGGTTTCTTCTCTTTCTTCTTATATACCAATCACGAACGAGCGCTCCTCCCTTACCTGGAAGACAAGAATACTACTACTGGGACAGCGAACAGTCCAATACAAGGGTATAGAGCAGCTATTACTTCACTTTATATCACATTGTCACTTGGTTGAAGGTGACGGTTTTTTTTCACTTACTGAAGTATTGTATTTCACATTATATTTATAAGTATAACATTTTTGTTTAGATTTGACACAGTTCACTATTCACTATTATATATTTTTTTAGAAGCGCCCGATCCACATTTTCTTTTGTATCCCTAGTCTAAGGCCCTGCTCCTTAGTCTCAGTTCCTGCTCCCCTGTCCTGCTCCTGTCTTCCTGTTGCCGACCCTGCCTGTGACCACAACGATCCTGCTTGCTGCTTGCTACCGAACCCTGCTTGTGACCCTGACTATCTTGCTTGCAGCCTGCCACCGCACCCTGCTTGTGACCACAACAATCCTTGCCTGCTCCCTGCTGTTCCGACCACTGAGGTCCTACCTGCTCAAGGAGTCTCTCCCTGACAGAAAACAAAGGCCACTTCTGGACCTCGCTGGAACAGATCCATCACCTGCCTGCTTCAATAGGCCCCTTCCGCTTGCGTTGGGGTGAAGATAAGTACTTTTTTTTTTTGGTGTATGAAAATCCCATTTGAGATCCTGAAGGTTTTTGATGCCGCAAATTGTTCTGCAGGTTTTATTTGTGCCACTTTGTCCCTGAGAAGAATTCCCTTTAAAAAAAAAATCCTTCCCTGCAGTACCTGTTATCGCCATTTCAGACTTTCATTTCCTGGACAAGACATGTCTCTCTCTACATTTCCGAGTGGCCACTGCAGATTTTCAGACTTGAATTTCTAAAAACAGACTTGCTTTTGATTTCTTTGCTTCGGTACACCACTTCTGGTTGTTAGGGTTCCCATTTAAAAAATAAGAGTACTCCTATCGTTTTCTTGCTGCAAGTATATGCCATGATTTCTTTGTAATCTGTGATCTTCTTATGCTTGGTTCTACGGTTCCAGATCGAACTGCAAGTTTCTATGTCTTTAGTTTCTTGCAATCTGTGATATTCCTATGCATGATTCTAAAAGTTGCAGATGTAACTGCAAGTCCCACTGTCTTTAGTTTCTCGCAATCTGTGATATTCCTATGCCTGATTCTAAAGTTTCAGATGTAACTGCAGGTTTCTGTCTATGGTTTTCCCTGCAATTTATGATATTTCTGTGACTAATGCTAAGGTCGGAAATCTAAAGGTCAGCTCTCCTATCTTTGTCTCCTTGTTGTGCTTAATATTTCTGTTGTTCATTCTAATGCTTCTGCTTTAAAGACACATTTCCTCTTTATTGGTTTCTTGGGATGTTTGGTTTCCCCATGTCTGAAGCTATGGCTCCCACTTTGAAAAAAGTCTTGAGCAATAAATGTGAATACAGTACCACTGAATCTTCAGAGTTTCTCAAGGCACAGAGAAAGAAAAAGAAGGGTGGCTTTTCAATTATAGTGGAAGTTGCAGAAGGAATTAAGGATGTACCTTCAACATCAGTAAAGCCTGCGTTAGAAAGGGACAGAGATTTTCTGCAGCCTAAGGTGATGAGCAGAATCATTCCAGGAGTAGTGGAAAAGAAAGAGGATGCCCTTAACCAAGGTAGAAATGCATTAACTCAGGTCTACTACAACCAATATCACAATCTGATTGGCTGAAATAACATGTGATTGTGGCCATGTGGGTTTGGTGACGTCATGTTAAAAGGAAAGGAAGCACAGCCTTTCGGATTGGCTGCCTTCCCTCCCTTTATATGACGTCACAGGCTAAACAATTTTTTTTTTGTCACATGGTTATCCCAGCCAATCAGACAGTGTGGGAACCATTTGCTACTCAAATGTGACGTCACAGGCCGTATAAAAGCCTGTGCAGCCTCATTTGACGCCAAGAAGCTGGAGAGTGAAGACCTCCACCCCAATAGGATTACAATGGTGTAGAAGAAGAAGAACCCCAAATGGATTACAATTAACAGATGAAGATAAAGAAAGAAGAAAAGGACTTTTGACTTTACCTGATGCCCATTGCTGTTTTGGATCGTGGATTTGTTCGAGAGCTTGCTGAGACCACGGAAATTGGAGGGTGAAGACATCTAAAAGTAAGAAAAAACATTGAATATATGTTATTTTGTTTTTGCAGGTTTTTTCATTGTATTTTATTTTTTTTCATTGACCATTGATTACCAATGTATTTACGTATGCCCTTCTAGGGCTATACATACATACAGTATGTGACAAGCAATGCATTTTTTGGCAAATGCTTGCATTTATTTATTTTAAATGAATTTTGGTTCTTTGCTTTTAAATATTTATGCTATTTATTTTGTGTTTTGATTTTGATTTATGGCATTTTTTATTGTGTTTTCAATTGTTTATTTCTGGGTTTTTTTGGTGTTTGCTTTTTAATTGTAGTTTATTGTTGATCTTTTGATTTTTAATAATGGTATTTATTTGGAGTTTTCTTTTATTTATTTATTTTTTTGGGGTGTTTTAATTTGTAATTCTAGTGTTTATTTGGTAGTTGCTTTATTGATTGATGGTAATTTTGTTCTGTTTACTTATTTATTGTTGTTTTATTTGGTGATTGTTTTCATTGAATTGGATATTGTTGGTGGTTGTTTATTTTTTTAGGTTGACCATTTACAGCCATAGTGTTAAATCATGCCCATATTAAATGGGCATGATATACCACTTTGCCAATCAATTGGTTTATTGGCATTTCTAATGTGTTGAATTCTCTATGTAATGTATTTGATTTTAGGCCTGTTTTAATTTTCTTCCCCATTTATTGCTACAGTATAGTGGCAAAGTATGCCCATATTATATGGGCGTGCTTTAACGCTGTGCCAATCAATGGGTAGTAGGGGTGGAGTGTGGGGGTGGTGTCCCCGGGTAGGTTGGTAGGAAGCAGGGGAGGGTGGGTTAACCCCTTAATTACTATAGCGGTTACTAACCGCTAAGGTGATTAAGGGGATAGGGGCCATTAGATTGTATTTTTATTGCATTGTTTCTGACAACGGGGGACAAAGACGGTGATGAGGATGAGGATGGCCTTCATCCTAGCAGGGGTAAGTGCAAATTTTATTTACTTTATGCTGCTGCTTGATGTTTTATTTTAAATGGGCAAACGCACTATTATGTATGAAAGGAAGAACCTGTAAGGAATCCACTCCTGGCTTTGATTATAGCCTTGCAGACATCTGCAGTTGCAAAAGCTTCCTCTTGCAATCAATGGCACATGTGCTTTCTCTCATTGCAGCTTCTGCCCTGTGCTCCATCATTGGAGGAATGCTCACACACCCTTCCCCTATGATTGGATCTCCGCCCTTTACATGTTGGGCTTTGGCTCTGAATCAGTGCCAAGCATAAAAATCCTTCTCTGGACGTTTCTGTCTCTGCCACAAGCCACCCTGGCTTGTATCCTGGTGTACTAAACTCTCTAGTTCTTATCCCTAGTTCCTAAATTCCTGAGGCCTGCTGCTAGTTCCATGCAGAGGCCCGTTCCTGACTCCTGTGCTGAAGCGTTGTTTAGCCAGCACTGGTACCTGCTGCATTCTCCCCTAGAAGAGGTTACCCTTCGTTTCCTGAGGCCTGCTGCTAGTTCCATGCAGAGGCCCGTTCCTGACTTCTGTGCTGAAGCGTTGGTTTCCCCGACGCTGCCCCGCGGTGTACTTCTGCCAGCCTGCTGTCTCCCCCTGCTGAGACCGGCGTCATGGGCCGAGGCCGCTCCTCGCACAGAGGCCACTCCTGCGCTCACGCTCCTAAGCTGAAGCGGGGAACTCCTGACTACCTGTTGCCGAACTCCTGCTTGAATAATGACAATGCTGCCTTCTCCAATCCTGACCCTGCTACGTACGACTACGAACTGTGCACTCCGGATCAGTCTGCGCGGACTAAGGTCGGTGATTATATAACCCCACCTCAGCCCCGCGGTCCGGTCCCGGTTTGTGGCGAGTATCGGCGTAACAGAACCTAAGCACTACAGATTTCTGCTATAAAATTGATTTAATGAAAGCCAGTGGTTGACGTTTCGGCCTCAAGGGCCTTTCTCAAAAGTATGCCACTTGCTTTGAGAAAGGCCCTTGAGGCCGAAACGTCAACCACTGGCTTTCATTAAATCACTTTTATAGCAGAAATCCGTACTGATTAGGTTCTTCCTTTCATACATGAACCTGGGGGCACATACAGAGATTCCTGAACCAGGAGCACCGGTATTTGTATCAACCTTTGAATTTATTTTGGGGTGTGCAGCATTATCCTCCAAACCAAATGCACTTTTATCCATATTTGGATAATAGTAATTTTGCCCATTACTGTACTGTATGTATTGTGGGGGAGGGGTGTCTTTATAGCAATGAATTGCACTTTTTATTTTTTCGGCTCAGGATTAGTACGGGGACCACCCAAAGACCCCTGGACCTCCGTGGGGCCCCCAGACTCCCTTGGGAACCACCCGAGGACCCCCAGATACCCACAACGACTACCCGAGGACACCCGCAGGAACCACCAAGGACCCCTAAACACCCATGGGGACCACCCAAGGACCCCTGGACACCCATGGGGCCCCCGGACACTTGCGGGTACCACCCAAGGTCCCCTGGACACCTGTGGACACCACCCGGTGACCCCCGCCGGCCTCTTGTATTAATGCTTTGCAGAAAAAAAATGCTTTTATGCATGTCTCCGTCTCTTTTGTGCCCGCCTTTAGCTGGTGAAAAGAAATGGTGAGCTTATATAGTACGATAAACTTATCACTGCTTTGTGAAAGTTACTGGCAAAAAACGTCAGATTTGCCATTTTTGGGTCTATCGCACGACTTTTTTTTTCAATGGCTGTTTATGTGTGATAAAAAGCCATTATAGAGCGATACTGCACTGTTATCACTGCTTTGTTAGTAACAGAGCAGGCAGTATCGCGCTATAAGGGCATTTGTTGCACTTAAAACCACTTATCACTGCTTTGTGAATAGGCCTCATAGAATTGTGAAGGCAGATAAACACGACTTGGTCCACCCAGTCTGCCTATTTTCCTGTTTGCTGTAAAACCTTAGACCCTATTTGATCCTTGACTTTCTTCTGTATTTAGGATAAGCTTTCGTCTATCCCAAGCATGTTTGAATTCCCTTACTGTATTAGCCCATAACACCTCTATTACGAAGCCATTCACGAAGCCACAAACCTTTATATGAAGAAGTAGTTCCTCACATTTCCTCTTAGCGTGCCCCCCTTCAGCTTCAGGTCATAACCTTTTGTTCAAGCACTTCTCTTTCTCGGAAATATGCTTGACTCTTGTACTTTGAAACTTTCAAATAAATAAAGGATGTCAACAACCTCCCACCCCCTTCTCCATTTATCCTCCAAGTTTCACATATCAATGTCCTTTAGTTTATCCTGATAAGTCTTATGTTGTACATCATGCATCATTTTAGTAACCCTTCTCTGCACAATCTCTAATTTATTTATATGTCCTTCTCGAGATATTGTCCCCAGAATTGAACACAGTACTATTGGTGAGTTCTCACCTATGTTCTACTGTATAAAGTGGAATCACCACCCCTCTTTTTCTGCTGCCAATATCTCTCCCTATACAAGCTAACATCCTGCTGGCTTTCCCATTTGCATTGTTACATTGCTTGCCTACTTTAAAGTCTGCTGAAATAACGACTCATCTCAATAGTAGTTGACATTATAGTGCTATTAATCCTGTATTCTGCCTTTGATCTTTGTGATCCAGGTTCCTTTGATTTGCACTTTGTGGCATTAAATTGTAGTTGACCAACACTTGACAATCCCTCCAATCTACCTAAATAATTAATCATTTTGTTTACCCCCTACCCACTGGAGTGCCAACCCTGCTGTTTATCTGTGTCTTGTCTGTTAAAAGGCATACATAACTTTCCCTTCCAGACTATTAAAGATATTAAAGAGCACCAGTCCTAGCACAGAGTCATGAGATACTCCACTGATTGCTTCCCCCTCCTCTAAATGTACTCCATTTACCACAACTCAATATCTTTATCATTTAACCATTTTATAGTCCAATCCCAAGTATTGCAACTTGTATATCAGTCATCTATGTGGGACAGTGTTGAGAGCTTTACTAAAATCTAGGTCATCTATATCTGCTACTTCACGTTGATCTATTACTATAGTTGCTAGCCTTTAGATAGTCAAGAACTCTATCTTTCAGCATTGTTTTGGGTCATTTGTCCACTACTGATGTCAGGCTCACAGGCATGTAGTTATGTCAGGAATGTGCCTGGCATGTCTGGAAACCTGGTCTCTGCGCTCCCAGTCTGGAGTTCTACCTCTCTGCCACCAGGACTGTTGCTTTCCTATTGCTATTTATGCAGAGATCTTTCTGGGACCACCATGGAGGTTCATATTGATGTCGATACATGGGTGACAGTGAATGAGATCCCTGTCATTTATTGGCGTAGGATAAAGGTGTTTATGAGATACTAATTGATGGGATATAGTTGACTCTGATGGTTAATAGTGGCATACTGGGTACCTATCGAGGTTACGCTGTCAGTACCTCCTGTCCCTCCAAGCATGGTACTGTGGTACTGGTCCATGTGTTCACTTTTCATTTTATGCGCTATCATGATGTATGAACTTTAAATATGCAATTCCTTTTGACTGAAGTAGGATTGTCATTTTGGGTTTTTTAATATGTTGTTTTTTATTTAAATTCAAGGGGATAAATGTACAGGTTATTACCTTATAGTTTGGCATACGGTTTATACGGTCAGCTATTTACATGTTAGACACTTAGATGTTGACTAGATGTTTATACCATCTTCCCATTTGTGTTTTGGTTTTGTGTTATAGGCTGTTCTCCATACATTTGGTACAATATCAGCATGGATGTCCTTATGGGTTCCCCTGCCTCTCCCTGTTTTCTATGGATTTGATTCTTTCACTTGGGGGGAGTGTGTGTTTGTAACATGGGACTCATGACTATGCACATTGGTCATATTTAGTATATCCAGGGCTGTTGCCTGCTGCCATATCGCTGACTTCACTTCACTATCATTCACATGCGCATGCGCACGGGTTACAATGATTGGGATCCAAAGGAGCAACAGGACTCTCGGGGTGAGTTACCTCCGTGTAGCATGGGATCAAGAAGTGGCAGCAATGCTGTCAGTATTATAGGTAACATATACTATTGCAGGTGAAATATGTATTCAATTATGGTTATGCTTTTGCTTTTAAACTGATCCGAATTTTCCTCCGCTGGGTGAGCACATGCGCATGCGCACAAAATGTAAACAAACGGATGGGCTGTTGAATGTTAGTCCGTGTGAGGAGCTTATTGTGCATTTAAAAAGTAGGTTAACCCAGTTTTGTGTATGTATTTGGGGATTTTTTACCCTAACCCTACAGGGTATAAGATTGGAGTTTGGATAGCTGTAATGTGTTAGATATATGTGTAAATAAACTGCGTTTGTATATTCCTGATGGGCTAACACAATGAGTCCTATGTGGGCCACGATATATGATTGGATAAGTGTTTTGGTGCTAAATTAATTAATTACATGCACTATATGTAGGTGCAGTGTACTGTGCACTGGTGTAGGGGCTTGAGATAGGACCGGGAGGTCCGAAACGTCGCTCCACTATTTCTGTTATTACCCCTGATGCTTGACTTGTTCTATTAAAACCTTTTTCTATTGAGTAATAATTGGTGAGTGCTGCAGACCTTATTTGGATTTCTTTTATATATATATAATGTTAAAGTGAAACATATAGTATCAGTGAAAATATATATATTATATCAAAGTGACTTAATCACAAACCGTGAGAGATAAAGTGCATCATACGAAAAATGTGATTTTAAAATAATCAATACACATGTGGAGTGAAACTAATAAGATACAAATTGTAACCTTAAGTAGATACGGTCTACAAAATGCGTTGAATTGATTACCAGATATCTGTATTATGGACTCCATATACGTTGCATTTGCTACTGGGCTTGCGGTTACATTGAGCTACTGACAAATCACCGGTTGGTTGCTATTCAGTAACACAGTTCGGTGACGTCAGCAGCCGCCGCACAAGAGACACAAGGAGTGCATTCGGTGTGTATCGCCGACAGAGAGGGAGCTACCCTTTTTCAAAACACTAGAGCCATGGAAGCACCAACCCACAGCGGATCAGCTGACAACCGTTGCTGAGACCCAGGAGGTGACATTCCGACATGAGGACGGCTACATCCACCAACCTGGGAGCTGACTGCAGTGACTGCCGTGTGTTGTTTAAACCAGCTGTGTGCTTTCGTGGTAACATGTGCCTAACAAGTAATGCTTGGATTATCTGAATTGATGTATGTGCAATACTTACCTGCTTCATTGCAGTACATTATACATTAATTACTATACAATGAGAGTTGTGCACTGTCTTTTTTCTTTTTCTACCAGATTTTGATGAACGTAATGAGACTAATTGTGACTGACCTGCTCCTAAATTGAAGTGACAAATATCACATATCTGTCCCTTGCTACCTTCTTGACCTCACATGTCTGGCCTTACTGCATGTATCTCTTTGCAACGATTACAGATATCTCAGCATTATACTTTATAATCAAGGTTATGACCGGATAGTTTTATTTTGAATAAATTCACTTGTGTGGAATACTTTCTTAGTTACACCACCTGAACCTTGCAAAACCCTCCAGAGAATGCTATGAAAGTAATGTTAAAAGGATCCTTTTTATAAAGATGCCAAAAGAGCCATATTTTAAGCCCATCTCTGGCAAAAAAAACTGCCCTTATCTCATCAGCCCCATACAACACATCTTGTACTTTTAGTGGGCCATAACAATTAATAATAATAACAATAATAATGGATAACCCAACAATTAAGTCTTCTTTGAAGTTCTGGACAAATCCAGGAAGAGTCTTGACCTGTCATAAACCCAATACACTGTATTTTTAAAACAACCAGGAACCATATTAACCCCTGAAGATTGATTAAAATACATAATATTCTCCACCATTTTTATTACTGCTGTCTAATCATGTACCAGACCCTATTTGGACCTTACTACATTTGCCTGCTGTCCGCCTCTGACCACCGCTGCCTGTCTGCTGTCCATTTCAAGCAACTGGACTCCATCCCTGCAGTCGCTTCTCGTTACAGAATAATTAGGCCATTATGGAGTCTGCTAGAACAGGATCCCCACTAACTCAGAAAGTGGTCAACTTGACACAAATTATTACAGGTGTACATACTCAAGTCACTGAGCTTGAAGGCCGAGTCATTATGTTAAAAGGGTAAGTGTTGGAACTACTGTATGTGTTAATCTTATTTTTCCCTCGGCTCTGCAAAACCAAATTAGGCATGTACATAGTTGGCTTGCTGATGCAGAAATACAGCTATACATGCTTCCCAGACAGTCTCACCTGCCCAGTCAGCATGCTGTCTGCCTCTCCCAGAAAAATTTGGTGGTAACCGTCACCATTTCAGAGGATTTCTAAATCAGTGTGCACTCAATTTCCAGATGCAGCCCTCCGTCTAAACTACTGAAGCTGCTAAAATAGGACCGATTGTCTTCTTATTAAAGGATGAGGCCCTCTTTTGGGTATACCTTCTTCTGTAGCAAAATAGTCATTTGTTAAGGAACCTGCAAGACTTCCTGGATGTTATGAGCTTTGTATTTGATGATCCTAATCACTGTGCTACAGCTGAAGCAATTCTGATAAACCTCCTCCAGGGAAAGCATATAGCTGCTGAGTATGCCTCAGAATTCCATAGATGGGTAGAAGACACAACCTGGAATGAATCAGCATAGAAGTTCATTTCTGCAGTAGCCTATCTGATCAGATAAAGGATGAACTTGTTTGGATTGATACTCCAGCTCGATTGGGAGACTTCGTTCACCTCAGTATCCAGATTGTCACGCTGCGCTCACCACAAACAGGACGGAAGACCGTGGGGCTGAGGTGGGGATGGAAAGACACTGACCCACAACCACGCAGTCCTGTCCGGAATGCGTAGTCCAAGTCGTACAGCGTCGTAAGGTTGGAGAGGTCAGGGTAGTCAGGGTACTTGCCGTATTTCCGGATCGGAGAGTGGAGGATGGTAGATTTCCGTAGCCAAGGTCCAGAGTAATAGAAGGTAGAATGGTCAAGGGACGAAGACGGGGTCAAAGCGCAGGAGAGTGTAGGAATCCAAAGAACAGCCAAGATCAGGACAGGAGAGAACAGACAGGTAAGGCCAAGCAGAGTTCAAGACAACTAAACAGCAGCGGTGAGCACAATGCATAAACAGGAGTTTATGCTCAGCAAGGAATGAGAGACAGGAGCAGGCATATAAGCAGGAAGGATCCAATTACCTTGCAGGGGTGTGATCTGGTCCTCCAATGGTGTCCAGAAGGCAATAATCTGAAACAGCCTGCAGGTCAGGCTTTCCTGTTGATTACCCTGGTTGCCGGGCAACCCGCGCGCGTGCGCGATGCGCGTCGCGGAGCGCTGACGTCACGCGGACATGCGACCAAGTTCCTTCCCTGTGGGAGGCGCCGGCAGCTCCTTTCAGAGCGTGCGTGTACCGCCCTGGCAGTGTGTGGGCGCATGGGTCCGCCGTGCGACGCGTCAGCCGGGCGGTTTCCGACAGGAGTAGCGGCGGATGTTACACAGATAGACTGTACGATTTCAGCGAGGAGACTCAGTCAGCCCTGATTTAAGAAGTTCTACTACTTCCTCAACTTCAAGGGTTTAAAGAACGGCAGTTTCCCCAGCTCCAGAAGCTGAACCAATGCAAATTGATACTGTTTGAGGACCCATCAGTTCTGAAGAAAAAAATTGACGTTTCTCCGAAGACGTATGTTTGTATTTTGGCAATTCTGGGCATTATCTAGCCAGTTGCCCTAACAAGCCTAGGAAGCCCATATCCACTCAATGTCCACAAATGTGGAATACTATGAATGCGTGTCACTTTGACCAGCTACACTCTATCACAACCCGGATTCTTCACCAGTTAAGAGGATAGTAACCTAATGTTCATAGCAGACATTCTCACTTCCTCTTGACTATTATTCTTTAAGAAGTTACTTGCCGCATCTCTAACACTCCTATGATTGACTTGGATGGAGGAAATTTTATAGAACTCGAGTTTGCCAAAGATAATGTGGTTCCGTTCAGACCTAAAGACTGTTCTATGAAGATGGAAGCAGTCGACAGTTCTTCACTAAGCTCTCGTCCTGTGGATCCCGCTCATCAAGAGGAGATTTTTTTCAACCTTCTTACTTCACTTAATTTTTCAGTTACTCTGGGTATTACTTGGCTCGTGGTTCATAACCCTCAAATTAATTGGAAAACCAGAACTGTCACCTTTCCTCAGAACATTGTGAACTCTGTTGCCTGCCGACAATCAGCTCACCTGATAGGAGAGCAATGTATGACATTTCACGCATTCGGATACATTTCGTCACACCAATTTCAGGATGGGTGTGACGAAATAAATGCAGATATATTTCCTCCTAACCTACCATATGACTATCCAACTGAATTGCTGCCAGGGCCTGCTATTCTATTTGGGAGAATGTATTTATTTTTGAACCTGAGCAACAAGTTCTGTGAGAATACTTAGAAGAGAACATTTCTAATTTGACCCTCTACTTTTCTTGCTGATGCCGCTTTCTTCTTTGCTGGAAAAAAAGATGGTTGTTTATGCCCTTGCATTGACAACATGTTGTTAAACAACATCACAATTAAAAATAGATGCCCACTACATTTGATCTCAGAACTTCTAGGAAGGCTATTATCTGACAAGATCTTTACCAAGCTTAATCTCCAAGGAGATTTCAATTTAATTCGTATCTGATCGGAGTGGAACACTATAAATACTGGTCATGATTTTCGGCTTCTGCAACACTTCCGACACTTTTCATAATTTCCTCAATGATGCTTTCGAGATCTCCTGGTCAGTTTGTGGTTGTTCATCTGGATGATATCCTGATTTTCTCGGATAATCTTCAGGATCATGCAAAAACATGTCCGAATTGTCCTGGAATGTCTCTGTAGACATCAATTACATATACAATTAGAGAAATGTGAGTTTGAAAAGACCTGTATGCAATTTCTCTATTATATCATCTCCCTGAAGACTTGAGTTTGAATCCGAGCAAGATTCAGGCCAATGTGGACTGGTCAATTCCAAAGAATGAGAAAGATGTTCAGAGGTTTGTTGGCTTTGCAAATTTCTACAGATGCTTCATTTAAAATGTCTCGGTCTAATTGCCCCTGATACCCAAATCCCCCCAGAAGATGTTCCTTTTGAGTGGTCACTAGAATATAGTTAAGCCCACTTCTGCTCCTATCCTCATTCATCCAATCCCTGCACTTCCATTCACAGTGGAAGTTGATGCTTCTGACTCTGCTATGGGAACCATTCTTTCATAAAAGATTGGACCAAAGATCCAAAGACCTTGTCCATTTTATTCTTATCAAATGTTATCAGCAGAGAATGACTATAACTTAGGAAAAAGGAACTCTTGGCCAACTTCTGAGCTGCTCACCCGTTTACAAGAAATTGGAGTTTATTCGATCAGCAAAGAGACTGTCTGCCTGACAAGCCAAGTGGGCTCTATTATTTTCACGATTCAATTTCCTGATTTCTTACCATCCTACAGTAGTTCTAAGAATGGGAAAGCAGATGCTCTTTCCAGGTTGTTTTCTAATTTTTCTTCAAGTCCTGAACGTCAAGAAACCATTCTGCCTAAAAAATATTTCCATGGGGTCACCTTTTCTTCTGATCTTCTCTTGTGTATTAAGAGATCCTTTTATGATGAACCATTCCTACTCAATCGCCGTCAGGATGTCCATTTAATCCTGAAAGACAGCATCTGGAAGATAGATTAGAGATTCCACAGTTTATGCATGATTCTAAACCTGGTGGCCATTTGGTTATTCACAAGACACCAGAACTATTGTACCTCACCTTACGGTGGCCCAAATTTCAGCAAGATGTCCAATATCCTGTGATCTGTGCCAGGAACAAGACCCCTTGTGCCTCCACTCTGGGTTTATTATAGCCACTTCTAGTACCTAGACATCCACGGGATCCATTTCAATGGACTTCAGAGTGGAATTGCCTCGATCCAGAGGGAACAATACCATCTTGGTACTGGTAGATCGTCTCACTAAGATGAGTCACTGCTTTCCACAAAGTCTAATTCACGCCTTCATGGCCACTAAGATAACCAATGGGATAATACAAACACCCTAATTACCCACTACCCATTGCTATGGCATACAAAGGGTTAAACACACCTCCCCCTGTAACCTCATTCTCTGGGGGCACATACCTGCATACCCCACCCCCTACTACCACCCCTCCCAAACAAACCTCCCCCCTACAGTTATTGCCAATAGTCCTATTAGCCAAGTGTGGCTAATAGAGGTTTTTGCCATAGAAAAGTATAACAGAAATGTCCCCACCTCTCTTGCATACTATTAGCACAAACTTCCATTAAATTTAAAGGCAGGTCATCATTACTGAGCTTTGAAGATATCCCCATTAGCACTTAAAGATACATTAACTGAAATTAATGTATTGTTAAGTATTTAATGGATTTCTGACGATCTACCCCTAAGAGCTGTTCCTAACTCCCTAAACACATTCTCCACTACCCTAACTTCATTGCTAGCTACAGTAGGTAATTTGTCCCTAAGTGGACATGACATATATCTCCCCCTCCTGTCTTTCTTACTTAACAATTCCCTGAATCTGCTTCCTATCCCTCTGAGTGGTAGCTCCAGGTTATCTTACCTCTCTCTTCAGTATCTGTTCCAAAATCTATACCTCTTCCAATGGACTACCCCAAAGAAAAATGTCCACAGTGGCAATCAATGGGTTAATTGCCTACTTTTTATTTTAATGTACTCTACAGTATTGTAATGTAAATGTAATTGTATTGTGTTTTTTTTTTTTTGCTGCACAAATAGGCAAATGCACTATTAGCATACTAGTGATTTTGCCCATTTGTATGTGTAGTGATGGGGGTAGAGGGGCTGGTGGTTAGGCATCCCGAATGGGTAGAGGGATGGGTTAACCGTTAAGGTAATTTAGGGGTTAACCCATAACGCAACCCTCCCGAGAGGTCTAACAACCTCCTCCAGGGCAACTACAGTACGCCCTTCACCCACCCCATTAAAACACCAGTAAGCTTGCCTTAGCGGTAGTAACCATTAAGGTAATTAAGGGGTTACTGGCGTTTTAATGGTTGGCTATCGGCACTTACATGTTGGTGAAGAAGAGGAGGAGGACGCCGTCATCCTGACAGGGGTAAGTAAAACATTTATTAATTTAATTTGTATTTTATTTTACTTTATACTGTATTTGAATGTCCAAAAGCGCTAGCAACCATATTAGGCTATTAGGATTTTTGCCCATTCCTTTGTGGGGTGTGGTTTGTTGGGTGTAGAGGGGATGGGTGAAGGGGATAGTTGCCCCGGGGTGCATGGTTAGGCCTCTCAGGTGGGTGTTGGGAGGGGTTAACCCCTTCATTACCTTAGCTGTAGTAACTTCTCCCGAAACCCTCCCGTTAAGTCTAATAATCCACCCTGGGGCAACAACCATATTCACCTACCCCCTTTACCCCAACAAACCAGCTACTATGATTTAACCGTATAATTACCTTAGCGAATAGCCTCTAAGGTAATGAAACAGCTTTTATTTTAATTACATAGGATTGAAGCAGCAATCTCCGGAGCTGAATCACATTCATTTCAGCCCTGGAGACCACCTGCTCCCGAGATACAGGCCCCGGTATTGGGTTTCGGAATCTCCTGCATGTTTAATTCACCCGCGTCACGTGACTGGGACACTTAAACTTGCAGGAGATACCAGCACCTCACAATGAGGCCTGTAACTCCGGAAGCAGGGGGCCCTGGGGCTGAAATTAATGCAGTTCAGCTCTAGAGAGTCCCTACTTCAATCCTATGTTATTAAAATAAAATAAAAGATAAGCCCAAACCTGCCTGTTGTCAACCAAATAAAACCAAGAATCTGGTACTCTCTTAAAATGGAAAGACTTACTGGGATTCTGTCTGACTCTTGCTCAAAATTTCAGAAAGAGTGGCAGCCATGGCTGATTTATAAGACTCTAAACACGCAAGGAAACCCCCCCATAAACCAGTCCAATTTTCTCCATTGAAGACCTTCTCTGTTTCCCGGGTCACCAGGGGAGACTGCCAACCAACCAAAAATAAAGTATAAGACACAGAGGGTTATGATTTGATTTGAAGTACATGTATGTTTATATGTATTTATTTTTGCCATTGGTCATTCATGATGTATTTTTACAATATAATATGTGCTCGTCGGGAATATTGCACCATTCTTCCCCATCCCCCCCTCCCATTTCAATTTTTGATTTCTGTATTCCTCCGCCTACCCCCTCCCAATTGTTGGAAAAATGTAATAAAAAACTTAAGTATAAAATAAATAAAAATAAAAGCAGCGCCATCACCTGTTAGAGGTTTGCAGAGAGAGGGACTGATTCTGTCTACACTCCCTGCGCATCTCATCCGGACAGATGCAGCCCGGTAGGATTCACGCAGCGGGAGCCCCGCTGTGTTAATACTGATGGACAATTCCTCCCTGCTCTGCACTTGGCTGGGAACGCTCCACATTTGGTCTGCGGTTAACCAGCACAAACCAACTGACTGCATCTGTATGCTAATAGGAGTAATTTAATACTCTGCATATCTAATTAGCATACAGTATATCCCAGGTCCATATATCTCCTTTCTATGCACTGGTGTCTCCTCATGTTTCCTTTCTCTGTACCCTCCCCCCCCCCCCCCCCCCCCAATTCCAGTGTCTGGAACTTCTGGGTCAATCGAATGTCTACACATTCGTGGCTGGATGTTATGACATTTGCAGAAGGGGGGCTAAGTGAAAATGATGGTGGTTTGTGGGTCAAAATTGCCCTCAAATGTCGCAGCACAAACCAAATGTTACAAGAAAAACAGTAAAACCTTCGCAACTTGAATTTTGACACAATCGCCCATCTCTAATGGTAATATCCTTCATGCTGTTGCTTCTCTATAACTGCTATTTAAATGGGAAAATGTGATGGGTTAGATACTGGATTTTATACATCACATTATAATATGTGCATTGTGTAACTTTGCCTATTGACACTTCCCAAGTTATGTATTCAATATGCTGTGAAGCTGTTTTCCTGTTGCTTGCGAAGATTTAACCTCCATTTATCTTAAATCATTCTGACGTAAACTTGGCATATTGAAAACATCAGTTTGTGTTTTTGGGAGGTTTTGATATGTTGACGCATGATTAAAATGTCTTTCTAAGCATTCATTTAAAGGCATAAACGCAGTATATAACACTGACTGCTTATGTGATTTTTTGCCATACAACTTTATCTTTCTGTGCCTCAATTTGTAGATGTAGCTGACGTCATTGCAACCCGTGGCACGCTCCCATGGACAAAACAGTGTGATACCCCATCCCCTTCTTGCACATGGTTAATTCAAACAACGGCCACTTGCCCAGTGATTCATTATGTACGTATGTCCTGCTGCAGCATGCCAAGGGCTGCATTAACGTTGGCTACATCTGTATTAACCTGTAAAAAAATATATGTATGGATACACTCACGGAACAAATATCAGGCTTAGTGGAGAATATCCTCAAACCTTTAGTCAGAAGCACCAACAGCTTCATACAAGATACCACAGATTTTCTCAATAATCTTAACAACATCATCCAACACACTGCTAGTTACCATGGATGTAGAATCCCTTTACAGCAACATCCCCCACAAGGATGGTATTGAGGCATGCCTGCATTTCCTTACAACATCTCCCCTGGATCAGAAATACAGCGCGGATGTAATTACCAAACTGATAGAATACATCCTCACACACAACTACTTCAGCTTCAACAAGGAAATGTACCTACAGTACAACTAATGGGGACTGCAATGGGTACCAAGATGGCACCGCAATATGCCAATCTTTTCATGGCAAATCTTGAACAAAGATTCCTAACTACATGCCTCCACAAACCCTACAAATACTACAGATACATTGATGACCTG
>NC_134486.1:321291199-321378699 GCF_040206685.1 Ascaphus truei
AGCTAACCACCCTTTTGTGGATCTGGGCCAAAAGGTTATTTATGAAGTGTATTTCTACTGCGCTTGTAGTTTGTGCTAACAAAATAAAAAAAATAATAAAAGACTTAATCCCCCTTTAAATGAAAGAGGAAACGAAAGCAGAAAATCATCAAGAAAAGTTATGCAAGCGGTACATTTTTTAATACTTACTGTAGACCTGCACCAATATGCAAATGTAACTCTGCACTTACTCCTCCACTTGCTCCATAAATCCCTTATTTCATCACAGGCAGACGCAGACAGTCCTGAAAATGGTGCAGCTAAGATGCATACATAGACCCTGCCTGTTGCAGGTGTATTTCAGCACGAGTTGCGTCAAATTTGCCCTCTGTTAGATAGAGCCTTATGTGCCTAAGAGTAAAGAACAGAAAGGCAGTTAACCATTTCCAACTGTGTTTATTAGCATGGAGTGAATGGGTTATTTTGGCCACCATGCTACAGTACGTGTGGATGTCAGCATGTCCTTGCCATTCAATAGCTATCAGCATGCAGATCAGAATCTCGTCTCATTTTTTTTCTTGCCCCTGCATAATATTTCTGCTGCACCAGAGAGTGATTATTATGTATGCTAAAAATAATTGGAATGTAATTAAACTTTAAAATCTGCTTTCCATGAAAAGGGGTTTGTTCTGTCCCGAAAATTATTGTCATGATATAACTACTGATATGAAAGAATTTTGCTATTTTTTTCTTCCAGTGCCATCTGATCATCTTTCATTTCCTGTTCTCAACATAAAATAGAAGATAATAACAGGCCAGGTCTTGCAGGTGTATCGGGATTTTGGAAAGCCTGTTTTATACAGTCTGTCTACAAACACTCATGCCACCCAAAAAATTATGTTTTCATCAGAATCTGTTTTTCACCTTTAGAAATGTTAAACATGACAGCTATCACATACTTGTTCTTTAACCATTTCACTGCCAGAGGGACGAGCCATGCCTTGCAGGAACTCCTGGCAGCGGAAGGGTTAACTATATATATATATATATATATATATATATATATATATATATATATATATATATATATATATAAGGTGCCAAGAAAGTTAGCAGTATTGAATCTTGCACTCGGTTACAGATAAAGGGACATATAAAGTAATGAGTGTTCTGCCATTAGACACTGTCCTGGAAGACAACTCGTGGCTTATTTAAAGAGGCAATCCAAGCGTTTTATTCTTTCATTTTTTTTAATACAGGATTGAAGAAGGAAATCTCCGGAGCTGAACCCCATTCATTTTAGCTCCGGGATCCCCTCTTCTGACATCATCCTCTGTGGCTTCCTATTGGCCCATGAAACCGGGGGCTTTAAACAGCAGAAAACAACAGGAGATACACCCCCCCCCCCACCTCCAGAGGTAAGAATCTCTGGAAGTAGGGGGTCTCCGGAGCTGAAATTAATGAGGTTCAGCAGTGGAGACCCCCTGCTTGAAACATATAAAAAATTAGGGGAGGGGAAATTTGCTTGGATTCCTCCTTTAAGGAAAGTCAATGCCAGAAGGTGTCTTATGGCAGAAGACTGCTTAGTTAATGTGGGTGTAAGACACTATCAGGCTTGTAAACTGCTTTTATTCCACCCCATACAGTATGAATACGCAGGGACTATATCTTTAATGCACATACTATAAGTACAAGTACAGTAGTTAAACATCTATTGCTGGGAGGTCCACAAGTAGAGCTGCCTACTGTACCTGATCTATTAGTGCTTGTTACCTGGGTGTGCTGCAAACACAGATTTTTGGGGATTCCTGTGAGACAATGTATTAAATGCTGATTTGATCGCTGTTAGCTTTTAAAATAATTCAGGCAAATACTCCTGTATGTTTCAGCCAATTACATTTTTAATTATTTTCAACAGCCTAAAAAGAACATTTGAGGAATGTTATCAAACTGTAGTAATTGTAAACTCTGTGCTAAATTATATTGATATAAAGAAACATTGAAAGATTGAACACTTACATTTTAGATTAATCAAACATGGCTCCCTTGAGGTTATGTGTTATAACTAGCCAGTCTAATCAGAAAAGAAACAGTTACCAGAAGTGGGTTTTTATTTTTTTACATTTATTTATGAGAAATTGATACATTTTAAACATTTAACAGAGGAAAAGGAGCTTTGCAAATTTGCATTTCACAGACTGCACAGGTTTGTACACCAAAAGATGAACACATAAGAGTTTAATCAGAAACAAGTTGACAATGTACAGTAGTGTTCAACGAAGTAAAAATGAAGCCAAGTATGAGCTCAAGCAAGAGCACTAGACCAAGTCTCTGGTTACCCATATTTTTACATGGTGAAAATATATACTTTACTACTTCAACATAGAGTTGTGGTACTTGTTAGTGTGAGTGCGGGGTAGATCAGTGTGTTAACAGTAAATAGATGCTAATTCATTTGGGACATACAGTATACAAAGTAACATGCTCTAACTCCAACACCCACCACATATATATATATATATATATATATATATATATATATATATATATATATATATATATATATATCAATAAGAGTGCTACTGAGGGTGGCCAATGTATACAAACAAAAGACAGGGGTGACCAATGCTACATCCAATTGACAAAACCTATAAAGTAATAAGTATAAAGTTGAAATACTTCAATCATAATAATAATATTTACTTGGTTATTTAGTTAAATCCTTTGGCCAAATCGTCATAAGCCTGCATACCATGTCAAGGTAAACCAAAATTAATGCAGGTCCTAACACTAAACTGTGAACCTTTTCAGCTGAATGGACAGGACTCACTGTGGTTGCTTCCCCTCATACAGAGGTAAAAGGAAGGGTTCACAGTTTAGTGTTAGGACCTGCATTAATTTCGGTTATACCTTGATGTGGTATGCAGGCTTATGACGCTTTGGCCAAAGGGTTTAACTAAATAACCAAGTAAATTTTGTTTGTATACATTGGCCACGCTCAGCAGCACTCTTATTGACACATATATATGTATGTATATATATATATATATATATATATATATATATATATATATAATGTGGTGGGGTTTGGAGTTAAAGCGTGCTGGGAATGTGCATGTTAATTTAGTTCCTGACTGTTAACAGTTGTTCGGAGGTAAGTGGCCCCTCCTCCCAGAGCTCACCCCTCCCCACCTTTTTAACTTGGGAGGTTCTAGCATTTTGCTGAATGGACAGGACTCACTGTGGTTGCTTCCCCTCATACAGAGGTAAAAGGAAGGGTTCACAGTTTAGTGTTAGGACCTGCATTAATTTCGGTTATACCTTGATGTGGTATGCAGGCTTATGACGCTTTGGCCAAAGGGTTTAACTAAATAACCAAGTAAATTTTGTTTGTATACATTGGCCACGCTCAGCAGCACTCTTATTGACACATATATATGTATGTATATATATATATATATATATATATATATATATATATATATATATATAATGTGGTGGGGTTTGGAGTTAAAGCGTGCTGGGAATGTGCATGTTAATTTAGTTCCTGACTGTTAACAGTTGTTCGGAGGTAAGTGGCCCCTCCTCCCAGAGCTCACCCCTCCCCACCTTTTTAACTTGGGAGGTTCTAGCATTTTGCTGAATGGACAGGACTCACTGTGGTCGTTTCCCGTCATACAGAGGTAAAAGGAAGGGTTCACAGTTTAGTGTTAGGACCTGCATTCATTTTGGTTTACTAACTAAATAACCAAGTAAATATTATTATTATTGAAGTATTTAAACTTTATACTTATTACTTTATATGTTTTGTCAATTGAATGTAGCATTGGGCACCCCTGTCTTTAGTTTGTACACTATAAAAGGTTGCCACCCATGGCACATTGACATTCAGGGACTCAAATTCCTGTTTTGACAACAGATTTGATTGAAATGCCTTTACTAATAATTAATCTAATTGCTTTTATAGATGTAGCCGTGACCCCTGATTCACCCCGAGGAATGGGAGGTTGCGCTTGCAAGGAGTAGTTGCAAAAGCCCGCGAAGGAGGAGAGTACATATTGGCGGGAGAGGAGCAGTCCCTTGACCCAGCTGCCCTACGGGGAGGGTCAGGTGAGAGCGTTTAGCCTATGGGCGGAGGAGTTGCCAGAGATATAGGCAGTGGTTGCGCGCACGTGTAGGTAGAGCTTCGTGGAGAGACGAGGAGACGGAGATGCTGCGCGGGGAGGTTGTACCCCCAGGCGCAGGCCAGGTGCCCCAGGCCCAGCTAGCCCTGAGTCACCTTAGAGACAAGCTGAGCTAGGGACCGCCTTAGTAAGGGTCTTACCCCCGAACTGTTAGTATTGTCCGGGACTATTCTGTCAAGAGGGAGATCGGGGCTCAGACCCCCTTGGAGTTGCCAGAGTCGGAGCAAGAGCACCCCGGACCCTAGCAAGGGAAAGAGCGTTGTCTACTCAGAGACCCTTTTCGAAGATCGTGGCAGTTCCGTGCACCGGAGTGCTCGGCAGGTATTTCATCAAGTGCACCAACTGTAACTCTCATTCACCCGAGACATAGTGGCTGCGCAGTCACCCATACACACACATAAGGCCTGTTGTGAGCGGGATAACTGAGTAGCGTAATTGGACACGGGGTGGGGTCACCCGGTGGCGGGATTTGGGAAAGTGTTGTTGGCGTCTGCCAAGGCGCATGTTATTGTTGGCGTCCGCCAAGGCGCAAGTTAATGTTGACGTCCGCCGTGGCGTGTTATATAATGTGTACCTGCATACCAGAATGTCATGCCATGTAATGTATCGTGAGTTTGATCTACCAGTAAAAGAGATTAGTTTTAGAACTTGGTTGTGTAAGGGTAATTCTTGTATAAACGTCCTGCGAAGATCAACTCCCCCTTTGGCGGGATCTGTCGCAGGTGGAGGCGTTGCACCGGACATAGATATTGTACGCACCCCAGGCTCTCCGTGGCAGAGGCTTAGGCCCTGTGAGCCAGCAGGTAACACAGCACATAGTAACAGCTTGCCAGTGATAGGAAGCAGGGTTACATAAATATTTCTGTGGGATTTGATTTTGAAACATTATAGTATTCTGTGTTTCCAAGGAGTCTTACATTGTCTCTCACATATTGTTCCTTTGACAATAAGACGATATTGCCCCCCCTCACCTTATCTGAGGGTTTAATAACAATACAGTGGGTGTCCTTGACTAGACCAAAGTTTACAAACCTATCACAATAAGGCTTTATTGTACACACACTAATACTGCAAAGCATTTATATTGAAGTAAAATCTTAGTGATAAGTTGGATGTATAAATAAGCTTTACATCTGAAGACCTGGAGAAATATATATGTATATATATATATATATATATATATATATATATATATATATATATATATATATATATATATATTGTGGCAGGACGGCCTTGCGGCGGGGTCAGTAAGACGCTTGACACGATGGGAAACTTTACACACTAGTGGTTTATTAGCCACAACCAAAATAAATACGGGTGCACTGTCCCTTTAAGAAACTACTTTCTTGCAAATTAAAGCCTAGTCCCGTTAGGGACACTAACTCACTTCTTGAGCCCTTACTAACAGGACAGCCAGCTAATCTGGTCATGCCCAAAACATGCTACACAAACGATAACCAATAAGCATAATAAGAATAAAGTCTTATCTGTTTCAGCTCCAAACAGCAAACAGGAACACGGTTCCAGGGAGCAGGCTGTGTCCAGCCTCGCAACAATGTTTATCTTTATCCTGGGTTGGGGTCCCAGCTGGTCACAGCAGCAAAGCTCCTCGCAGGACTGGGGACCAGAGCAGCAGCAGCTGCTACGGCTTCCAAGCCGGGAGAGTTCTCTCCACCTTCCTGTGGAAAAACAAGCTCTCTGTGTGTGTGTCACTTCCTGCTTTTAAACCTGCAGTCTCTCAGGCCTCCTGCTTAATTAGGCTGCAGGTGTGCTTCTTTCTGTCTGAGGAGATTAACACTCTGTGAACTGGCTGCAGCGTCTCTCCATTCACTATTCCAGCCTACTGAGTCAGTGACTCTGTCACAATATATATATATATATATATATATATATATATATATATATATATATATATATATATATATATTGTGAGGGAGTGAAGGGTTAACTTCCTCACTATGAGTCAGACAGACCACACCCTAGATGTATACTGTGCTAGGATGTGGACAATTCACTGCAGAATAGGGCTTTAAAAGGCAGGAAATGGGTCCCGGTCAGTGCTACCTGTTCCAGAACCTGCAGAGACAGGTCAATAGGCTGTGGGATTTGCACAGAAGGGTGTACCTGGGAGCTGTAGGACTCTGCATCCATGAATGAGGTTAGCCAGGAGGAAGTCAAGCTGCCCAGATAATGTGCCTGGCAAGAGGAGATGGACTTACTGTGCCTCAAGAGCCAAAAGTAAGGGCAATTTAGTCTGCTTTTGTTGCACTGCCTATGAATCAACTATCTCTGAGTTTTGTATAACTGGTAAGCGGAGTAGCTGTCCAGGATAGTTTGGAGCAAGATGTGTACTGTGTAGTTAGTGCTCAGAGAGGAGATAGGCAATTTGTTTGATTGTTGCTTTGTTTTATGCCTTAAAGAATAAACCTGCTAACAGATCCTTATCCTTTGTGCTTTTAATGTGAGAGCAAAGATCTTGCAACGTGGCCGAGTTGTCACAATTGGTGGAGAATGCAGGCACTCTAAGAGGCATAGGACATAAAGTAGAAGAAAAGGTGATAGTGCGCAGCTAATACCTAGTAAAACACAACCTGTGAACAGTGCACAGTGAACATAAACAATATTGTTGACCTTAAATGTGAGGATAACACTAGATGTGGGTCTGAAGCCTTTCTTGGGGGTGGCTCGACACCCCTGGAACTAGACAAAAAACAAACGAACAGGGCGCACAACGCACATAGTGAAGTAAAGTTTAAAAAGTGACTTTATGTTTAAAAGTAAATAGTTCTGCGTACATCAAAGTGAAAAATACAAGCAGTTGGTTAATAGGTTTACCACACCAGGAGACGACCGGAGGCGACACTCTTCACTTGATCTCAGTAAGTGGTGGATCAGCAAGCGTCTCGTCTGATAATCACTCCAGACGTGTGGAATCCAAAGCACTCCGTCTCAGGGTGGCATGTGGGTCAGTCCCAAGGTGAAAGTCCCGGAGCACAGAGCTCAAATCGGCATGTAACAGCCTCCATCAGTGTCCACACGGCTTAAACGCCAGTCGCATACCGCTACTCCTCGTGGGGCGCCCGGCGATGACGTCACAAATCGACCATCCACTTCCGGAAGGCGCCTGCTGGAACACACAGCGCGCGGGCCGTGCTGGATACTCACAGCAACGTAGGGTGCAGTGCACGTAGTAGCAAATGTGAAAACAGCAGCACTGACTTGCAAATAAAAACGGGGGAACATACAAAGAGTGTGTTCTAGACACACAGGGGTACAGAAATACGAGCAAAGACACCCTTCTAACGTGTTTCGTAACACCGGGTTACTTCTTCAGGGAATGTAGGACCTAAAGGTCTGTGGATTTTAAAGAAAAACAAAAATTAAAAAAATTAAAAACACGTGTTTTTAAAATGGCTGCTCAGTGGGATTTAGACACCTACAGAATACACCTAAAAGTGCCAGAATGGAGGATAGAATGTGTTTATTATGTAATGTAATGAGCCCGGCCACACGAAACAGTATCCTTCAGGCCTTATCATGATGATTAAGAGGTGGAGGAGGAGGATGACGACCCCTATGTGACCCAAGGAAAAGAGCAACATCAGCAGCAACAGAAATATTTGTTCCACCGAGCTAAGCAACTGCAGCAGCAAGCAACGTGCTGTGGACGCAAGAAGGATGCAGCAGCTTTTAATAATGAGTCTGTGTTCAGTACTACTGATGCATCAAAGTCTTTCAAGGTAAAGAATAAGAGAAAGAAAAATAAATGAAGTTCTCATCTTACAGAGGAAGTTGCAGAAACATTTAAAGATGATCCTGGAACGTCAGGAAGGCGTGTGTTAGGAAGAAGCTGAGATGTACAGCAGCCCAGATTGACAAGTTCATCAGGAAAATGGCAGAATCTCCAGACGCTTCTCAGAAGCAGGGGCCCGATGTATGAGAGGGTCCAATACTGAAGTTGTGTACACAGATGGTGCGTCTATCTGATTCTGACCATAAGTACCAAATAACAAAGAGTACCAGGGAAGTGGACCAAGAACCAAAGTGTCATGATTCCTTGAGCCACGCTGAAAATGCACTGCAGAGTGCCAGGCATGACTGTTGTCTCCTCCATGAAAAGGATAAAGAGCAAGTATTTTGAAGAAGGCAAAATGCGTAGGGTTTTTGCCACTCGGAGGAGACTGTACAGACAGCCAGCTAGTCAGACACCGTACTGTGGTGCGTGCGCAGATGCGGAAGTACCGACTTCGGCAGGATCATCGCCGACATGAGGAGCTGAGCGGGACATCTGTGGCCTAAATGTGGTGGTTTCGGGATAACCCAGAGTGGCTAAAGTGTGCCCTTATTACACTCACTGCGCCAAACAGACTGGGAAAATGTGATTTGTACGTTCCCTGCTCTGTTAATGCATATTAAATTTTATTATACTATGTTCTCCCTATGTTCTATCATTTGAGGAGGATTCCAGTGTGCAGTCACCATCATCTAATCACTGCCATTTGGTCAATTGACCACCACAGACCAGTTGTGAGTGCATTTTTTTCAGTTTAGCACTGCACTGGACTTTATTGTTCATTCTTATTTGCGCCTTCATTTTTCTATTTATTCATCATACAAACATGACTAGGAAATGTGGGTCCAATAATGTGGCTAAGTTGGGAATTTTTTAGAAGGTGTTTGATTATTTTATACTGAAAATATACATATACAGGGCCTATAGTGTGCTTGCCTACTAAGCAGCTGGAAATAAAGGAAAAGCTGGCATGACCATATATATGGTATATACACACATCACAATATCATTTGCCATTGACAATCCACAGTTCGATGAAGACCTTTCCAATGATCTTCCAGATACTTCTCCATGTTGCTCCAATACATTTTTTTATTTCATCCTCCCATTTTACTTTGGCTGTCATTTTGGCCTTTTTATATCTATCCATTTATTTACCATCTTTGTCCACAAATTATCATTTCTTTGTGAGATATGTCCGGCCCATTGTCATTTTAAGGTCTTCACCCTTCAGTGACTTCTTCACTAACTTTTGTTTGCTTTTGAACCAATTCACTCTTTTTCATGTCTCTTCGGGTAATACCCATCATATGTCTCCATACTTCTTTGTTGTCTTAAGATTCTGAATTATATTCACATGTAGATTCCAAGTTTCAAATTCATTCATGAGCACTGGCAGAACACTTTTGTGGAAGTTTCCCTTAAAAGATTATCTTCTTTCTTTCAACTGTGTTCTATCCCATCTTGATTCCATCATTGGTTGAATTCCAAATAAGTTTCCATCATTGATACTTGCTGGTAGACATCGGTTTTTTTATTCCTTCTAGTTCTATTCCATTTATTTTTTTAATATTTGCAGAATTTAGACATTTGTTGAACATTACTTTTTTTTTTGCTGAGATTGATATGGAGATCCATGTTTTTACTTGCTTCAGCGAGTTCTTCAATTTAATGCTGAAGGACTTCTGGACTTGTGGCACAAACAACAATGTAATCTGCTAATCGTGGGTGACTCAAGTATTCACTGTTGATTTTGATTCCTTTTTCTTCCCAATCCATTCTCTTGAACAATTCTTCAAGTGTTGCTGTGAGAATCTTTTGTGACATGATGTCTCCCTGTTGCACTCTCTTGCTAACCCTTATCTTGCTTGTATCTTCATATAATCTGATGACTGATGTGGCATTTTTGTAAATGTTCCTTATAACATCAATATACACTTCAACACTATCTTCTTAATGCATTTAAAACGGATGAGGTGTAGATAGAATCAAATGCTTTTTCATAATCTATGACTCCTAAATGTAGTGGTGATTGTATTAATTACTTGAACACTTGTTATCTATATTAGGCAAAGTCCAAGCTCTGTTGCAGTCTATTAGTATCTATTAGCATCTTCATAAAAATCTTGTAAGTGATTGTAGGTAGACTGATTGTCTATAGTTCTTAAAGTCTTCTTTGTCTCCTTTTAATGAACAGGATCCCTATGGCACTGCTCCACTTCTTCCGCAGTTTCTTTCAAGATTTCAGTTGTAACTCCATCTTCCCCTGGAGCCTTCCCAATCTCTGTGCATTTTATTGCTTTTGCCATGTCTTCTTGAAGGACGCATGGGTCATCATTAGTGGTTCCTTCTCGCGTTTCGTCTTCTTATGCCCCATGTTATCTGTAGTCTTATACAATTTCTTGTAGAAGTCCTCAAGACTTTATGATCAGTGCACAGTCTTTAATTGTTGATCAATCATCTTGTTTGAGTGTGATGATCTGTAACTTCCCAATCCCATGGGGCTGCTTTGTTTTTTTTTTATCTATGGTACAGTTTATTTAATAATTACAATTATATATCCATTGTGTTAATGTACATAGATTTCATGACCGTCTGCCAAAAAAGAGACATACATATTTCTAGGTATTGTTTATAGTATTTTATTTTTTAAGAACACTTCATACATTTTATTTATTATAACATTAACACTTATTTCATTATTTGGGAAATCCATTCTATTTTGTGAATGGAAATGTCTTTTTCCCCCAGACATTAATTATTTTATATTGTGCTATAGTATGCTATTTATTACACGCAATGTGTAATAAATTAAAAACCCTGAATATTTACATGATTTTTCAGCATAATCGATGTGTGCATAGATATTCTGTTTACAACAGCGAAACCAAAGGGTTTACCGCTGCACCAATATTTAATTAATTTATATTTCTTCAATTTGTTAATTTTGCCAACAAGATATAACACATTATTATGTATAGAAGAAATGCAAACTGAAACGATGACCTGCCATATTACTGCACAAGTCAACAGGCACATCTTGTGAAGATTCTTATGCATTATGCATGCAGTTCAGTTTTGAAAGTGTATCTCTAAGTTATCATAAAAGGGTATACATCATTTAAGCCCTTATGGTGTTTCCTAGAAATAATATATCTCAGGGCAATATAATGCGTCCAACTGACACTTGTTTTGCTTTGCATGTAATCAATCCAATATGACCTGCAAGACAAATAAATAGTGTAAGCGCAAGATGAACAACTGGAATCTTAGCTTGATCCTTTTATTGTACGTGTACTGTACTTACTGTATATGTTCCAGGAAGAGCTTGTGAAATTATGTTTAATCTCAACATGCTCAACAAAATAGATGCAAGATATACAAAATACATTGAGATTTGTTTTTTTTTTTTTGCTGTCTACTAGAGCATGAGCTAATAATAATATTGTGCCATTTAAATATATGTAACGGGTATTCCACCCCACCCAATCTCATATGTAGTGTGGGTGAGTAGAACATGTATTGTTACCGGTGTGGTGCGTATACCTGCAGGCTCACAGGCAGTCTGAGCCTCCGCTAATGAGAGCCTGGGGTGAATCCTCTGGAACGGATCTTCGTTCAGCGCCTCCACCTATTTAGGATTCTATGGACGTGTAGAATGACCCTAACATAGGAACCCACTCAGAAACCACATACACAGTATTATGGATAACAGGTTTACTGAATGAACAATGACAACACCTTACTTCAAAACACTATATCAATAACAGTGCATCAATACAACTGTGTACCATCCCCCACCCACATGTCCATCATCACATTCCCCTCAGTCTCTTGAGTGTCCATAGCAATAAAGACCAGTGTGAGTGTGAGGGATAGCGCTTCCCTGTGTTGGGGCCCGGTGGTGCACTTAATATATATAATACCTCCCTGACCAGTCCTGGTCAGGAAAATCCTTGGAGCTCTTCAACACCGCACAGTGATCCCACGGCGTGCTGCACTGCTCTCTGCAGGAGTGGGTGCACCTCTGCATCCACAGGAAAGGAATCTCCAGCCGGAGTGCTTCTTTAACACAGTCTCTGAACACGCGATCAGACAGCAACCCTCTTGCTGCTCTAACTATGGTGAAGGATTCCCTGTCCTAAGGCCAACCCTATACCATACAGCTTCCTCTGGTGTCATAGGGGACTAACTGGGCCCTGGGGTGTACCTCTACCCTAGTCCCTACTCCTCCCTATAACTAGCTACCTGCACTAAGCACAGCCACTTACTTGGTCCGTGCAGCAACCGTGCTGCACAAACACAGTGCCTGCCTGTCAGACCTCACAGCACTAATAGCTGTGACTCTGACAAGACAGCACTCACTCTAAGGGCAGAGTCCCTAACTGGGGCCGTCCCTTATCAGTTACCCACTAACCTGGTGGGGAGTTGGGGCCTACCTGGAGGGTGAGGGTACCTATCTGGATGCAGGAGTTGCACTCACTCCCTGCATCCTTCCTTCCCCTTCTGCTCCGCTGCTCCAACTGACGTGACTCATGCAAAGCCCGGGAAAATGTATCTCTTTCCTCCAGGGCAGTCCTGCAGCCCTATTGGCTCCTATCAAGCACCTGGTGCCTGCCTCGCTATGCCTCATGGGAATTGTAGTCCCGAGGCCCCTACAATAACATTGAGGCCGCGTGCGTGCCTTCCCTCTGCCTACACAAACCTGTAATGGCCGCCGCAACCTCTCACTAACTTCCCCTACTCTCGCGCGACTCTCCCGCGCCTTCCCTGCCCTCACGCAACTGCTCCCTGGCTCTAGGGTTCTCCCTGCGCATGCGCGACTCTGCCCTGTCTCTCGCAGCCTCCCTGCGCATGCGCGAGCTAACTGGGCCGCCGGGGACTCACTGCGCATGCGCGAGTTGAAGCGCAATGGCGGCGCCCTATCCGCCCGGCTCCGGGAGCGCCAGGAGCCCTGAGATGCGCGTGCGGCCTTGGCAACCGGCCGCACGCGTCCCCGGCAACCCCCGAGCCGGGACCTGACCGCCCTCTCCCCTGCCACTGCCGAACGGAGCCGCCATTGGACGCGGCGGCCCCCGCGATCGGCAGTCAGGTGAGGGGGGTGCGGTAGCGCTGGGGAGACATGGCTACATATAAACAACACACAGAACTCCAGAAAGCTCTTTTTGGGAACCCCTGAGACCCCACAAAATATATATGTATATAAGTGTCAAAAAGGAGAGCTAATGAGCGTGGCAATTGCATACAATTAGCGACAGAGAAGCCCAATGCTACATCCAATATGACAAAAATACACAGTAAAATACTTATATATTTCTTGAAAAACCCTTTGGCCAAAGCATTATAAACCTGTGAGCCACGACAAGGCAGACCCAGTTCACAGGTCCTAACACTACCTGATAAAATACTAGTATACCTCTATTAGGATTAAAATTCTCATTTACCTCTATTAGGAGAGAAAGACCAACATTAGATCTATATCCAAGTCAGCAGTTCCTTTTCATTTTACTGGATATAGATCCAATGTTGGTCTTTCTCTCTCCTAATAGAGGTAAATGAGAATTGTAATCCTAATAGAGGTATATTAGTATTTTATCTGGTAGTGTTAGGACCTGTGAACTGGGTCTGCCTTGTCGTGGCTCACAGGCTTACAATGTTGTGGCCAAAGGGTTAAACTAAATTACCCTTTTTCAAGAGAATATATAAGTATTTTACTGTGTATTTTTGTCATATTGGATGTAGCATTGGGCTTCTCTGTCGCCATTTAAATATGTATTTATGCACACCAGATAATGAAGGAAAAAAGATCAGCAATAAACTAAGTATTATATTATATATGTAGAGGTAAAGGTAGCTGTACCGTGTAAGCCAATCTAAAAAATCAAAAACGAATAGACGATACCGTTCTGTGGGCACATAGCGTATATATATATATATATATAAAGACCAACACAGAAAAAAGAATCCCCCAATAGCACTCTAGCATACAAAAGAGTATCAAAATGTATTAATCACAAATAGACATGCATCAATTAAAAAATTTAATTTATGTATGTTTATTTGTGATTAATAAATTTTGATACTCTTTTGTATGCTAGAGTGCTATTGGGGGATTCTTTTTTCTGTGTTGGTCTTCATATTATTCCCATCCCCAGCACCACCAGTGGTGTTATTATGTACACCTTATTTAACTGGTTTTAGCACAGTTTATTCATATAGGTTTGTTGCAGGCTTTTCTGTGTGAGATAGATAGATAGATAGATAGATAGATAGATAGATAGATAGATAGATAGATAGATAGATAGATATGTATGATTCCCTCTAGTCTGACCCACCCAATCTCATATTGGCCCATACGGTCAAACCAGCCCCCATTACATGGTCGTGTCTGGTGGTGCACCTGTAGGCAACAGGACTCCTGATTCTCCCGCATGATGGTATTAGGGGATTGTCACTCCAGACAGGCAGCTGAGGTAGTGGGTGCGAGTCCTACCTATATCACGTGCAGCGCCTCCACCTCATCAGGATCTATGCGTCCGCAGAGAGATGGTCCTGATGAGGAACTCCTTCTTGGTGGTGATTTCCCCTGGAGAGTAATTTCAGACTCACACCATGGGGGTCTCGTTGAACAAGCCATCTTTATTGCAGAAGTGGTATGGGCCAGCTGCCCCTCACAGTTAGCCACTCAGCTGCACATTTCTCCGTGCTCCCCTTTAAAAGGTATGCCCTCCCAATGGAGTGGGATCCCCTCTCCCTCGCAGGGAGATCACCCCTGTTCCAGGTGCCTGGACACAGTTGGCCTTCTATGGCTGGATATAGAACAGTGCCACTAGTTACTGCACTAGTGGGCACATCGATTCCGCCTCTGCCTCATTACTCTCCTCAGAACATGCTGCTACGCACTTCGCCTCACAGCATCAACCTAATTTTTGGCAGTGCGGTGCCTTATATACCTCAGGAGGCAGGCACATCTCTGATGTCACTAACTGTGGACTCAGAGCATGTGGCCACTCCCATCCATACATAGGGCACATCACCAGGGTGTGAGGGCAAACCTCCATGATTACTGCTGGCATCCCTGTAACTTACCAGGTTTACTGCCAGCAGAGGAGACAACTGCAGACCATTTTACATGCGTGGCTACAATCTCCCCCTGGTGAATCCCCACCTTCCCGGCTGGGACTTAAATTTGGTGTACCTTTCTCCAGGAAGCACTGCAAAGGAACACATAATTAAGCAATAACATACTTCCTTTTCATAATTAGGAACAGTATAGCGCACACTGACCAGCAGGGACGCTCAAGATTACACACAGACCTCACTATGCTGCCTACCTAATAATAGTGGAGAGGATCTGGCTTCTTCACCTCTCTGCCCGCCATGTCGGTCACGGTAACACTATACTCCCGGGGCAGACCATGCTCGGGTCTATACACAGCCTTGTGCATATATATGCTGCGCCCGATACTCCACACTCTCATGAGTTGGGAGATTCTTTCTTCTGCTTGGCAGCCCTAGATGGCACCTCCCTTATTAACCACATAGAGCTCTATATCCTCCCTGAGCCACCTATCCCTGTGGTCCTCTATCTCCTGCATGAGGGGTTCGGGGACACAGGGGTATTCCAACCCATGGGAGCGTTTGTATTTGGTTACAATGGCCCTTTCTGCTCGGCAGGCCTTTGTTAACTTAGCATTGCCCACTCTCCCTGGCAACACCCAGGACAGGGGTTCATCCGGATCCGCCGGATCATCTAACCCACTCGGACCCATTGGTTCTATTAACCCTCGTCTAATCTTATACCACCGCTCCTGTATTTCCTTTAGGTGATCCTCCTCAGTAAACTCTCCCTTGGCCCACCAATGATCCACCACCCCATCCCGCTCTAGGATGAACCGGGTCCTATCGATCCAGGCCACATATCCCTCAAAGAAGGGAGCCCACCATCGGGTTTCTCTAATCTCCTCTAGGGATACCTCCTCTAACTCTTCCTCTTCTGGCACACCCCCGGAAGATATGCCAGACGTACCCTCGGACGGGACCTGATATCCCGGACCCCTTTTCTGGTTCCCAACGGTAATGCTAACAGTACTGGGACAATCGCTGGATATCGACACCTGTCGTGTAATCCTCCCTCCTCCCACCGATCCCTCATCGGATGTCCCATAGTCCAGGCTCCCAGTCCGTTCATCTGCAGTGACCGGGGAATCCCCTGACACCCCTAAGCTTGAGGATGACCCAAAAGTGAAGGTGAATGGGGATGGGACTTTAACTAGGGCCTGTGGTCTAGCTAAGGATTTGGGTTGGGGATAGGGCCGAACCGTCGGTATCCACGGGACTAGGACCCGCTCTTCACCACTACCTGGTCCGGTTCCGCCGCAGGGGCTCTCCCGCTTCTCCAGTCTCACGACTCTTCGATCTCCGCGTCGATCGCCCGCTCCTCTTTGACTTAGGCGACCGACCTCCACTGCTCGAGCGAAGGGGCGCGATCATCTCCCCCTCTGCTCCGCTCGGCCCACCGGAAATGATGTCCTGACACGCACGTGCCTCGTCGCCATCTTGGGCTGGGTCCCCAAGTGAGACCTCCTCCTCCTCCACGATATCCGGCAGCGCCTTCTTCCGTCGTGGCGCTGCCTGGGTCTGGCCCCGTTCTTCCTCCGCCATCGCCACCTTCGGAGCCTGGTACAAGCAGGGACTCTGCTTACTGCTTCGTGGGGTTGGGGTGGATCTGCCGCCATCGGATCCGCTGGTCGCCACGGCCGTGGGACTTCGCCGCGGTATGGGTGACACTCGACTCCTTTCCTCGCCGACACAGGTGAATGGCACCCACCGGATAGTACCGCTGCTGTGGCTCACCGGTGGTCTGGTCATTACTGCAGTAAGGCTGGCGGACTCCTCATCCGAGGACTCCAATTTGGCATTAGGCCGGGGCATCCCGCTCAGTGATCTGCGGTGAGCCCCTCTTTTATCACCTCGTCGGTGACCGTTCTTCTCATCTGGCTCATCCTTGATGACCGGAGCTGGTCCCTGTTCTCCGGGATCCGTAATCTCCCTTCAGAGCGCACCAGGAAGTTCCGCTGTTAGCATAGCGGCATCTTCCGCAGCCTCTGCCACCTGAACCGGCACAAATGTCGGCATTGGCCATAGGTATTGTAGGCCACATTGAGCGCATCGTGTGGTAGAGCTCACCTCTCCGCCAGGCAGTCGACACTGCAGGCACAAGCATGCCACCATCTCTATACCCTCCACTCGGAGGATCAGGAAGCCTCCTGGAGCCGAGTAGGGATGGGTAGTTATCAGAGGCCCTTCTTCTTGCTTGCAGGCCATAGTCACTAATGGAGGTACTCGCACTAGTGGTCTGTACTGCTCGCTGGTTCCTCGTAACTGAAAGGCATGGGCTGGTTTGCCGACCCCTCCTCCAACTTTCTCCATCCGCATCCGCCAAAACTGGAAACCACTCCCCCTGGTTGAAACTTGGGGGAGGTCCCGTAGACTTGTAGGCTGACCCAGCAAAGGGGCGGAATTAGTCATAGTCCATGTGGGCGCGGCTCCAGCTTTCATGCCATACTCCCCATCAGGGTGGGGTTTTTCTGTTGGCGCCACTCCTGGCCAACTTTCTGCAAGTTGAGTAATTGCAACATTTTCTGCAACTGGCCCACGCGGTTTCCAAGAGACGCGGGACCCGCCATTTTGGCCTGCACTGTCAAACTGATTTACTGTTGAGGTAGCTTTTGACTGTTTGTACGTTGAATGATAAGCAAGTATTACGTTCCTCCCATCTCACAATAATGTCCTCTTCACTATTCTCAGGGTCAGTACCCCAAGGTCCTAAGCAGGACATACACGGCACAACCACTGTTTTCACGCCATTCCACAGCAGGCTCACAAAAGTCTCTTCTGTAGCTTGCTCTTCCTCCTCACACCTGACATATTCGCTCTCTCCTTCGGCCTCCGTCCGCCATATTGGACCTTCCGCACCGCGCGGATCCTCCATTCTGGCGGTCGCTATCCGGCCACTATATATTGGGTTATTGTACATGGAGCTCCTCTCTGCGGGGCAACTGCCACACCGATACAATAAAAATGCCTTGTGCACCACCTTGTGTACCTAATGTAGATCTAACTCGTGTTTGCACTACCTCAGGCTAGGCTCACTCGCTCGGTGTCTGCTGTATCTCCTTCCTCCCAGTCTGTGCTCCCTTCGGTAAGCAGTCTGGAATGGACTAGAGTACTCTGGCTCTTCCATGCAGTACTTTGGGCGTCTACCTACTGTTGGCTAGCCTAGCGCAGACCCTCTCCAGGATTCCTGAACTACGTTACCAGTTTATCCCTTTAGGCGTCCTACCACTAGCACTACCTCAAGGTGACTAGGACATCTATAGCCCGGCTCCAGCCCCACTAACTCCTTGCAGGATCCCAGAGCGTCCGTGCAGCCTGCAGCTCCAGCAGCTACCCTGACTACCCCTGGTTCCTTCCCACGCAGCACAAAGTGGCAGCAGACACTCTCCCTGTTTCCCAGTGTCCCTAGCAAAAGCCTGTCCTGTTGACAGGTCTCTCAGCAGCGCCTCCAACTGTAACAGGTTTTCCCTCTAGTCTGACCCACCCAATCTCATATTGGCCCGTACGGTCTAACCAGCCCCCATTACATGGTCGTGTCTGGTGGTGCACCTGTAAGCAACAGGACTCCTGAGTCTCCCGCATGATGGTATTAGGGGATTGTCTATCCAGACAGGCAGCTGAGGTAGTGGGTGCGAGTCCTACCTATATCACGTGCAGCGCCTCCACCTCATCAGGATCTATGCGTCCGCAGAGAGATGGTCCTGATGAGGAACTCCTTCTTGGTGGTGATTGCCCCTGGAGAGTAATTTCAGACTCACACCATGCGGGTCTCGTTGAACAAGCCATCTTTATTGCAGAAGTGGTATGGGCCAGCTGCCCCTCACAGTTAGCCGCTCAGCTGCACATTTCTCCGTGCTCCCCTTTAAAAGGTACGCCCTCCCAATGGAGTGGGATCCCCTCTCCCTCGCAGGGAGATCACCCCTGTGCCAGGTCCCTGGACACAGTTGGCCTTCTATGGCTGGATATAGAACAGTGCCACTAGTTACTGCACTAGTGGGCACATCGATTCTGCCTCTGCCTCATTACTCTCCTCAGAACTTGCTGCTCCGCACTTCGCCTTGCAGCATCAACCTAATTTTTGGCAGTGCGGTGCCTTATATACCTCAGGAGGCAGGCACATCTCTGATGTCACTAACTGTGGACTCAGAGCATGTAGCCACTCCCATCCATACATAGGGCACCTCACCAGGGTGTGAGGGCAAACCTCCATAATTACTGCTGGCATCCCTGTAACTTACCAGGTTTACTGCCAGCAGAGGAGACAACTGCAGACCATTTTACATGCATGGCTACAGATAGATAGATAGACATACATACATACATAATAAAAACAATAGGTAGCGCTAACAATAATATTGGTCAAAACATATGCTCTCAAAATGAGTATAAAAAGTGTAGCAGCCTAGATACACCTCTGACCCCTGGTCAGACAATAGTAATGGTGCTAAATGGGTATCAATGGCGCTAAACACATGGACATGAAAATAAATAAATAAATTAAATATACAACCAGTTGTGATGAAGAGAAGATCTCAGCCGGCGTGAATCAAACATGAAAAAAGAAAAAGAAATACATAGTGTGATACTGTAAAGACTTAACCAAACAAATAGACAAACAAACAAACAAACAAATAATTGCAATGTTGCTGAACCACACACTAGACTAAAAGAGATGCATTTAATATTATAAAAAACATACAGTACAATTAAGCACAAATAAACAAATGAAGGTCCCAATCGATATCAGCCGAATTGCCCGCTTACCGAAGCCAAGAGAAATAACCGCAGTGGATATATCAGAGAGTATCCCCTCTCACAGTGGCTGGCACAGCTCCTGGATGAATTACAGGTAGGCGCCGCGTGTAGATGTCAGTAGTGGCAAACGCGTTCTTCCACGCTGTGGCAGGGGCTGGAAATCACTGTTTGTTGGTGAAACAGTGCGGGCATGCGCAGAGGCGCCCGACACAGTGTAGCTGGTGCCTCCAAATCCCCTGCTCCTCGCGGTCGCGTATGTTCCAAAGGCGGCAAATTCAAAAGATGCTTTGTATCTCAAAGCCACACGGCAGGGCTGGCAGTGGGTATCGGCAGCTGATGGCAACGTAGGGGTAACGGGGACCACCCAACGCGTTTCGGAAGCTGCTGCCTCCTTCCTCAGGGGTAAATTGAATAAAGAAGTCCCTGTGTGTCCGTTTATTTATAGGAGACATTTAAAGGTGCATATACCATATTAGAGTCCCGGTCATGCGCAGTGGTTCAAATTCAACACTGCCTCATGTATCAGCAACATCACGTGAAATACATAAAAACAATACATAAAGAGACATACACTGGCGACACACTTTATTCGAGCTCGGCTAGTCCCACGAATTCGGGTATACCCGGGTGTATTGAGGTTTGTGACTGTTTTCTACCCGAGTGCATTGAGGTATTTTCCAGGCAGGGATTGAAGCATTTTATTCCCGCTGGCTGCAATACTGCACAGTATATATATATATATACTGCATTACAATTCATGAATTTATGCCATCTGGTAGACACGCGAAGCATTGCAGCCTATTAAATCCTAATCATTATTTAACAGATCAGCCGCCCGTCAGCCAGGCATGAATCCAGGCTGGGAAGGCAAACGCAACGGGGCTTGTCAGAGGTGAGGAGCGGCGCATTCCAGGTATCTGCCAGGTACATACTGGGTATTTGCTCGAATAAAGTGTGTCGGTGCAGTAAAAAGACAATCAATTAATCAAATATATACTGGTAAGATACATAAATGCATATAGATATATGATCCAAATGTTTCAAACCATCATTGTAGATATTAACATTAAAGGCTTGAAGATTTAAAGATAGACAGCATGCAATGTATGATTTTAAATAAACATCAACATTAACTCAGATGCTGGTCAGTGATAAATAAAAGTGTTATAAGCAATATGTGTTTGAAAATGCATTGTCAGGGTGATATATTAATATTGCCAATATACAAAAACTACATATTTGTGACTTGTCTAGTGTAGTACTAAATAAAAGTATAGAAAAAATGTGAAAGAAATATTAACAAAAATATTATCAAAAATATCAACAAAAAAGTTTTATTTATATTTCATTTATATTTTTATTTGGTATCTTGACCTATGAACCTGTATGTGTCAAGAACAATAAGTGTTAGTCATAAGTGATTGGTGAATACATAAAGTGACTATTTAAGTGTAGTGAATATTTATTTTGACTATATAAAATAAAATGTAAATTAGTGCAATTGTGACTATATAATGTTAAATGAGTATGATGATGTCTATTTATCTAACAAAAAAGGCTTTAGGTCAAAATCAACATTGAGGCCTTGTGGAGCCAAAGTGCAGAGTTCGTAAATCCAAAAGGATTCACGTCTTCCTAATTGCATTGTGATATTTCCTCCCCGCCAATTTGGTGTGACAGCTTCTATGGCCGTACATTTCAAACCTACGGGGCTTCTTCAAGAACCCCGTAGGTTTGAAATGTACGGCCATAGAAGCTGTCACACCAAAATCTCAAAAACCAATTCGAGAAATGGTCAGATAACATCTGCTGCGTCTGTATATACACCATCTTTTACTTCCTTCTTCATTTGCAACCCCCACTGTATATAAGGACCTGCAACTATAAAATCGAGGTATATCCGTTACTTAATTGCCCACATTATATGGTCACCTTGGATTAAATTTTGCTGCGCTCACCCTGCCTGACTATAAACAACAACACCATGTGATGTTGATGGGGGTTGTGTTCTCCATTGTGATTGGATACTTGTCACGTGATGCTGCAGTAATGTTCTCTCCACTCTAATGGGGTCTTCCCCTCCTGAGACAACTATTTAAACCTTACTAACCTCCGTTTAGTTTTATCGTGCCCCCAGACAGGGCCGCTGGGAGGGAGAGCTGGGACAAGTGTCCTGCGCCGTGCGGCTGCAGGGGCCGTGACAGGCGCTGGGAGTTGAGCCCTGCAAGGCCTAAATTCTGCATCCAGCTGCCGGGTTTCTGGTTGCTGTTGTTGCCTGGCTCTCCCCAGCTGCAGCAGGCGCCTCTCTTCAAGACCGGGCCTCTCTCCCGCCAGTGTGCACCGGAAGCCGGACTCGACTTCTGGTTGGCCCAGCTTCCGGCTCGCACCGGTGGGAGAGTATCCTGGTCATGCAGAGAGTCTCAGCATAGGAGAGAGACCCAGCAGTAGCTGGGGAGATCAGGAGCACCAGAGGCCTCAGACCACCCTATGTATTTTGTGGGGCGTAATTGTATTTTGTTAATGTGTGTGTGTGGGGGTATTGTATTTTTTGTATTTTGTGTGGGAGTATTGTATTTTTTGTGTGGGGTGTATTGTATTTTGTGGGAGGGGTTTTGCATTTTGGGGGGAGGAGGGTATTGTATTGTATTTTGGGTGTGGGGTATTATTGTGGGGGGATTGTATGGGTATCGGGGAGATTGTGTGTGTGTGTGTGTGTGTGTGTGTGTGTGTGTGTGTGTGTGTGTGTGTGTGTGTGTGTGTGTGTGTGTGTGTGTGTGGAGAGGGGTTATTGAGGGAGAGGAGGGTAAGTGATAACAGAGGGGGAGAGTGTGAGGAGAGAGGGGGAGAGTGAATGAAAAAGAGAGGGGGAAAGAGTGAGAGACAGGGTGCAGGAAGAAAAATACATGTGGAGAGGAGGGGTCTCGCGAGGTGTGAGAAGGGCGAGGATAGAGTAGGGGGCTCGCGAGGAGGTGCGAGAGGGGGACTTGCAAGGACACCAATATTGGGGAGGAGGGCCCAGTTGACACTGTAGTCCTGGTCCCCCGGGAAATCTGTCTGCGGCCCTGCCCCCAGGAGAAGGGACCTGCAAAACGATTGTCGGGGTGACTGTATACATGTCTGCTACACCTGTTATTGGGCATCTGATGGTCTGAATGTGCAGAGAATCTGGTCATGTAACCGAGCTGACCCAGAAGAGTCCCATTGCTCTGTGTGTAAGCACTGACAGAATAAATATCATACATTTAGCCGACTTGAGACATACTTGTTATTCTATTTATTTAGATTCCTTCAACATTTGTTTAATCAGCGCTGTGTATATATATTTTGTTGCATTATCTCCTATTTACAGAATCACTTACCTCTGTTATGTCTTCCATTTGAGATTATTAATAGACAGTCCTCTATGGAATTGGAGGACACAGCACCTCTCACCCACCGTGAAATTACCTTCTCTGTGCAGAGGGATACGTGAAGTCCAAAACATGATAGGCTTTTTTGTACCACTCTTTTGCCCTTTCATCAAAGGATTGCATATTTGCAGGTGTGTTATAGGAGACCAGTATATTTTTTAGCTATCTTTATGTTTATATATACTGTATATCTTGTAGAACCTTGCATTAAATATCTATATTGTAAATACCTTATTCAGTATTCCAGAGTGCTCTTTTGAGGTTATTTGGTTCTTCACATGTTTATTTCTCATCTATTGCATTATGTTCTGAAGATCTGGAAACTATAAATCAGATTAATTGATCCTATTTATCATTTGGGGCTAAACCAAAGTAGATTATTTCTTAACTCATGACAATTGTCCTTATTTACAGTTGTGTAGCCAGTGTAAAGGTTTTTTCTATGAGAATGATAATGATGATAATATTACCTTTTCATTTATTATTTACTCCCTCATTAGTCCCAGTTTATACAGTATGATCTATTTAGCAACTCTGGTACATTTAATAAGACCATTACAAGTGTTACTTTTTTACAGTTTAGACCCCATGGAAAATCCTTTCCAACCCCTCCCTTGGTGTGTGTTAAAAATCCCAAGGATTTATGTGAAATCAACCTGTTTGAAGTTATCAAATGTTATCATTAATATACTGCTGTGAATAATTGTGATTTTGTACATATAATACAGAACCTCAAAGAAAAAGGTACTTGGACAGTTACACAAATAAATACACTGTTTACCAATATACATTTGGTCCTATAATATTGTTTAGAAGAAAAATATATACATTATGAAAACATATAGTAAAAAATCAACTCCATAAAGTAACCCAAATGAAATACCAATAATATAATACTCAAAGAAAGGAAGTGCTAATAGCGCTAATGCACTAAAAAACGAATGGTGATCTAAATAGTAGTGACGATATAATCAATAGTATGGAATTTATACATATAAGCAGGGCTGCCTGGTATTATACTGACCGATGCAGATCAGAACATATAGTAGACAAAGACGAACCAGAGCCTCAAAATGTCCTATGGAAAAGAGTAATGGGTATCACACCATGCGATAATGTCCAGTAGGGATTTACCGGATAGGCATGTATTAACCACGGAGAATTCCTCAGGACGTGGGGAAATAAGAAAAAATCATAGTGTATACTGCTGACACTTACTAATATTAACTAAAAAAAACAACACTATAGACCATGGACTAACCAAACCAATAGACTAACTGACATACATATATGGAGACAACTAAGAAATGTATATGTAGCCAGGACTTGTTTCCTGGACTACCAGTCTGCCCCCTCCTAGCAGTAAGCCCTGGTAAGAGCAGGCCTGCCAGGAGTAATCATGGGTTTTCCCCATCCACAGCAGCTTCAGTGAGTCACAGGGGAGGCGGTGGGAGGCACAGGGAAGGCCTGTGTGTGGCCAATCAGTGCTTCAGACATGGTGCCTGCTTCCCTTGTACTTAAGGAGCTGCACAGCCCAAATTTAGTTAGTTGTCTCTACCCCTGAGAGAGACAGGTTCTCACCCAGAAGTGCAGATTGGAAGTGCACTTACTGCCTTCTCCCCTTGGGGAGTTACGACTGAGACCATACTCCGTACTCCACCAGGGAGTAAGGAAAGAGCAAGGACTGCTTCAGGGCCCCTTGGCCTGGAGTGGAGGTCCAGGGTACATCCTGAGGGTGAAGCCCCATGAACTGCTGTAACCACAGTGTGAGCTGTGTATGCTGAAAATCTGCAGTGTGTACAAATAAAGTGATCCTGTTAAAGATATCCTTCCTGCCTGAGACTGCAATCTTTCAGGGGGGAGTGGAAGTAAGTTCTCCTGCAAGGATTGTCTCCACATCCCTGGGGACTGCAAGAGATGGAGGCGCTGTCACCGTGAGAAAGAATCAGTTACTACTCCAGAAGTCTGTCATGTTCTCCTCCACAACCCAACAGGAGACTCAGATCAACTGTGAGCCAGCAGGTATGCACCACACCACACCGTGTAACAGTAAAATCTCCCAGAGGGTGGGGGAACATGTGTTAGATATAAAATAACTAATTTATTAAAATGATACTAAAAAGACAATGGCTGTCTAAAATCACACAGGATTTGTGGCGCTGTCGTTCCTCAGATTGGGAAAATGTAGAATCCTACTTACAGCAATTAGGATTTCAAAAGGCAAGTTGGATGTTCTCACTCTGAACAGCAAATGGCTGCTGGCTGCTTCTCCAGGGTGCCTGCACATTTATTTATAAAAATGTTTTACCAGGAAGAAATACATTGAGAGTTACCTCTCGTTTTCAAGTATGTCCTGGGCACAGAGTTATAAAAAAGACATGGTTACATTAAAAGAACAAAGTTACAGTATACAGTCAATTCACAGATATTTCATGGACAGATGGAGTTGGAAAATTGGATACAGGGGATAAAGGGCTTGTGAGTTTCAGATTGAAATAGAGCAGCTTTAACATCACCAAACATCAGCGAACGGCAGCTAACGGCTCACACACTTTGGCTGCTCTTTACTGGTCTGTGCAGAGGGGAGCAGCTCTTGGGGAGACCCATCAGGCTGTCCACCTTTGGGGAAATGCAGATGTACACTGGGGTGGTTGAGATTCAATGCAGCTGTGAACAAAAAGTTATTTGTGTCCTTGTAGGAGGGCATGTGCAGAGGTACACAATGGAGACTGTTTTATGGTGAAACTAAAACAAGGCTTTATTGTGCCTGTCACTTTAAACACAGCAAAAATCAACATAAGAGAATAAGCCAAACAAAAAAACCTATCTCTGCTTTGGAGACTATCTACATATGTAGCTCAGCCCTCTCTGACTGGGTTGCTTAGCTAAGCTATTTACCAACCCCAAATCATGGAGACATTTATCAATACACATAGACATAGATAATAGTCATATACAAAAAGTCTTATCTGTTAGCTGGGCTGCTGTAGGGGAAGCTTCTCTGCTCTCTTGGAACCGCACCCTTGTGTGCACAGGCAATGTCAGGCTCCAAGTTTAGAATCTTGTCCCCTTTGTCTTGTGGTCAGCTTGTCGCTCAAGACATCTGTCCTCCCTTGGTTCAGCCCAGTTGTGGACTAAGGAATCTCTGTCTCCTAGTTTAGCTCAGGTGTGAGCTAAGGAGTCTCACTTCCTGTCTCAAGGGCAGGCTTTGTCTACCACCTGTAATCAGCCAGGTGGTGTTAGTTAATTGCCTACCAGCAGTTAACCACCACACTGCTGGATTAGAGGCACATTTGTGAACAGGGATAAGTCCCCTGTTACATACCTCCCCTGTTTGTGGGAATCTCGGGCTTACCACGGCCAAAGCCCATCCTTCCACTCTCATTCGAGATCTTTCTGTGACTTGAATGAGAGTGGATGGAGGAAGAGAACCTTCTGTCCCGCTGGGATTGGAGCCCTTTCTCCAGTTTACTTTTGTCTCCTCCCGAAGGTGTTTGAGATCAGCACTCCTCAGTCGCTCGAGGAGGACTTTTTCCAAGTAAAGTCTTTTTACCGAGTGCGCGGTCATGAGATTTCCGTTGCGTCGGGCACTCCTCTTTTTGGAGACAAACTGTATGGCAACAGTTGTAGAGCAGTTAGGACTAGCCCTTAGAGTTTTCCGCTTTTGAAGCGGTCTTTCTGCACCTCCTCCACACAACGGAGTCGCCAGTTCAGCTTCTTTGGGACTGAATTGCACCAACACCTCCCTTTCCAGAGAATGTCCTATCTTTTCAGCTTCCTCAGCTAAGGATTCTTCTGGCTTTGATTCTGCACTCCTACCTCTGTTTGTTGCCTGTTGGGCAGCTGTAGGTTTGGCTAGTGCTTTCTTAGGTGGCTCAAACTTCGTAATCTTGTTTTGAAGGTGTGTGGCATCCCCAACTCTCACTGTACCCTTGTCCTCATGGGCATTAGTTACTGTGGGATACCGGTGCTTGGGCAGAGCCAATACATTTTTCCGTATTGGAGGAATCTGTAAGTTACTGGTCTGCATAATCTCACTCTGTTTGAGTGCGTCTTGCAAGTCTCTTCTCAGGGAATTTATCTGCGCACTTTGCTTTCTCTGAGTCTGTATCAGTGTCTCCTTCATATTCTGGAGCTCTGTAATTTTTGTCGTCAAGGTTGCCGCTGCGTCTGTTTTCTCCTTGGTGTACTGACTCAAGGGAATGGAACAGTCTCTCTGTCTATCCAGCTCTTGCTCCAGTTTCTGAGCCTTCTCTCGCTCCCTCTCATACAGAGTCACCTGGTATCAAAGCTCCGCCTCCAATGATGCTCTGATGACATGCAGCGTGGCCTTTATCTCCTCATACTGCTCTGTGGGGACGTACTGGGTATTCAGACGTTCCTGCAGCGCTTGTACCTCTTTAGCAGCCTGCAGCTTTTCTTCCTGCAGCGTTTGCTGCTTCTCCTCGGTATACTGGAGGTGCGTACGCAGACCTTGCAGTTGGTTCTGCAGTTGGTGCTCTGCTTCAAACTTTTCATCTTCCAAAAGTTTATTTATTTCTTCAAGCTCGTGCAGCTTTTCATTCTTTCCCTTGACGTGTTCTGTCAACTCAGAATTTTCTTTTTTCAATCTTAAATGTTCTCTTTTTTTCAGTCTCTGTACTATTCAGGGCCTCCTTGCAGTCCACCTTCCATTTTTGCACATCTGGAGGCGGGCTGTCTCCTGGCATGAGACTTCCATCTCCAGGTTTAGGTTCTGAAGCTCCTTCTGAGAGACTTTGAGATTTAAGTTAAGATGTAGGATAGTTTTCTTAGAAATGTCCAGCTCCTCAGTGAGACTGTGAAGTTCCTTTCTGGAGACTTCCAGTTCTGTGCGGCAGCTGTTGATCTCATGATGTGAGGCATCCAGTGCTATGCGAAGAGTGTGCATCTCTTGCTGGAAGACTGTAATCTGCTTCAGTGCCTCCTCATACTTCCGCTTCAGCTTAGCCATCATTTTATCAGATTGGCTCTGCTTTTCATCCATGGCAGTAATAGTAAAGTTTGCAGTATCTAGCTCAGTCTTGAGATCGTACAATTCTGTCCTGGCCAAAGAGTACATTGTGAGCACATCTTTCTGTAGCTTCACGTTATTTTCCCGGAACCGATTATAGTCACGACTGGCAACCTTCAGGGCATCCTAGGGCTGGTCAAGGGATCATCACTCAGCGGTTCCGGCTCCGCTTCCCTGGGATGGTTGGTTGAGGTTTTTTCACTATTAGCACCGGACAGACACTTCTTTGGGGTACACGACTTCTGCCTTGGGCCCTCTGGATATTCAGTCATTTGCATGACAACTTCTCCATTTTCTCTAGGCTGCAGGGCATTTCGGACCCCCTTTTCCTCCGCAAGATCTGCAGATGTGTCTATTCCTTCCACGGTAAGTGAAGAACCGCTTTTCTTTTTTCGCCTTTTTGTTTTGGATGACACCGTCCCCTCAGGGATACTGGGGCCTCCGTCTTCATTTGAAATGTTAGCAGCTTCACTGGATCCACCATGCTTTTCTTGCAACTGTATTAGCTGATGGAAATATTCGGTGATCCGCTGCTCCCGCTCTTTCTCCTGCCGATCTTATTCGTCATCATAGGGAGCGGTCTTTTCGGTTCGTGCCGAGTTCAGGCACCCCCACCATTCTTGGGGTGTTTTGTGGGTGTTACTCGGTTTGGGTTCCCCTTAAGAGATGTCTTCCTCTGCATCGGACTGGAAAGGCCCCTCTTCCGTGGGGTAGGGTTCATTCCAGGAACGCTGCATCTTGTCCTCCAGTTTGGGGCTATCAGGTGTATTTTTCTTCCTGACCTCTGGAGGCGCTATTGCAACTTTTGCCAAGTGTATTTTCTAGAACCCCAGCTTGTGATAGTCCTACCGGTGGGCATATTTTGCTTGTAGAGGTCGTAGCTCTCACAGGCCTCTCTGTAGGCTTTTTCTTCCGTTGGGTAAGTTTTACAACATTAGCATTCCTGTGCATGCATTCACTCTCATCGTTCGAATAGGGCCTGAAGGGACACTGCTCCGTGTGGTGGGGTTCTTTACACCAGGAACAAATTGTTTTCCCTATTTTTACAGAGTCTGTATTTGACTTCAGCTGTGTGGCCATTTTAAATTCCCAGGGTTCTATTTCTTTAAATACAATGCTTGCTAGCTGCCCATTTTCTGGCTTCAGCAAAGGCATTTGCTTTAAACCATTTACTTGCTATATGCAATCCCTCCGATTCAGCAACCGAATTTGGTTTTCTGCTTGAGTTCAGTAATTTTCAGTCTCATCTTTGGGTATTATGGCATTCCCTCTTCACACTTTGGTTGCCTGTTTTACTCCCAAGATACATAGGCAGACTTTTTTACTTGCAGAAAAAAAAACATTCTTTGCAGTGGATTATTTCTTTCACTCCCGGCAGGGTGACTCAACACTCAGCAATTGGCTTTGGGATACCTTTTACACAGTTCAGCAATCCCTTTTTCCCCGGTAGGGCAATTTTACACTGTTTGTTTGCTGAAAATTCCCCTGCTTCAGCACAGTCTTGCATCAATGTTCACACTTCTGCATATACTCCATCCACAGCTGGTAGTCCTATGCGGTGTGGCAACCTTTATTTGCAGAATCAGTACCGCTCGTGGGTCACCATCTGTATTCACTGCTTCAGCGAAACATTTGAAAACAACAAACACCTATCCCTTTTAAGGGCTAACTCACTTCTTGAACCTTGACTACGGCTGGAAGGCAAAACCCCTATTTCAATAACCATATTACACTTTATTGTAATAGGCAAATAAGGTTTACCTGCTTCAGCAGTCTCTCTCCCTCTCCTCTTGGGATTGGGAAACAGTCCATCTCTTTTTTTGTGAGTTTCAGTGCAGTGTAGATTTCCTGCCTGGGTGTGTCGCTTTAACTCTGATCTCTGCTGCATGTGATTGTTTATGTTGCTCAGGCTGTTTGTAGGCAAAAAGCACAAAAAACAGGAAATCTCCGGGTCCTAACTTCAAAGACCACCTCTCATCCCAAACTTCTGACACCATATGTAGGAGGACATGTGCAGAGGTGCACAATGGAGACTGTTTTACGGTGAAATTAAAACAAGGCTTTATTGTGCCTGTCGCTTTAAACACAGCAAAAATCAACATAAGAGAATAAGCCAAACAAAAAAACCTATCTCTGCTTTGGAGACTATCTACATATGTAGCTCAGCCCTCTCTGACTGGGTTGGTTAGCTAAGCTATTTACCAGCCCCAAATCATGGAGACATTTATCAATACACATAGACATAGATAATAGTCTTATACGAAAAGTCTTATCTGTTAGCTGGGCTGCTGTAGGGGAAGCTTCTCTGCTCTTTTGGAACCGCACCCTTGTGGGCACAGGCAATGTCAGGCTCCAAGTTTAGAATCTTGTCCCCTTTGTCTTGTGGTCAGCTTGTCGCTCAAGACATCTGTCCTTCCTTGGTTCAGCCCAGTTGTGGACTAAGGAATCTCTGCTCTGTCTCCTAGTTCAGCTCAGGTGTGAGCTAAGGAGTCTCACTTCCTGTCTCAAGGGCAGGCTTTTTCTACCACCTGTAATCAGCAAGGTGGTGTTAGTTAATTGCCTACCAGCAGTTAACCACCACACTGCTGGATTAGAGGCACATTTGTGAACAGGGATAAGTCCCCTGTTACAGTCCTCTTGGCTCATTAACATTCCAGTGGATGGGGTTGGCATTCCACAAAGTACAAGCAAATGTTAACCCTTAGCACGCTGGTACTGTGCAGAGGGGAGCAGCACTTGGGGAGCCCCATCAGGCTGTCCACCTTTGGGGAAACGCAGATGTACACATGCACCTGTGCAGAGGTGATCTGTGTCTGTGCTCTGTTGCTGTCTGGATGCTCCGCTCACTTGGCTAAGATGCAGACGAGAGTCTGGTGAGAAATCTCGCCCAAGCCCCTTGGTTGCTTTGCTCGTGCCTGTAGCGCTGCGTGCACTTCTCCTGTGATCAGCTGTGTGGATGTGACCACCTCTACCCTTAATTACCACTAATATAATGTTCAATTAATGTAGGAGAGTAAAAAGTTTTACAAGTCTAATATGTTAATGTTAAAAAAATGATTGATCGTTTACCCTGTTAAATGTTGCTTCTTGATGATAAAATGAGATTTAACAAAGATGGAAATTAAAAAAAGATATTCACCAACAATGGCCTAGAAATAACATTACATTCTACAGAAAATCCATTATATAAATTTCTCCAGGGATCATTGGTTAAGAGCATCTGTTTACACTTTGAATGCCAATGGAACATCAAGACTCTATTAAGAAACCTCAGTAGATTTTCATTACAAATCTCTGAAGAAGTCACTTGCCACATCCCTTGCTAAATACATTGTTACCAACAGGTAATTTACAGTACTTACAATCTAATACAAATTATCATTTGTTGGATTATAAATGGGGATCATGTATCACTACACTGGCACAGATGCTGTATTGACACATTTTGTACCATTGTAACATAGGAGATTCAATATGCACCAAAAGGATTAGGGACCACTTTTTCATCCTAATTAAGGGAATAGAAATCCATAGGAAATTGAAAAAGCAGTACACTGCAAAAAGTGATGAGGCTAAGAACAAAAAAAGTTACATAAAAATGAATTTATTATGACATCAATGAATGAGGTAAGGGCAAAAAAACTGTCGAGTTATTTCCTATGGATTTTTCTTTGCTACTTAACAGCAAAAAGCACGCAAACAGAGTCGAAAAACTCTTCAAGCTGTGTGTACTTACCCCATTGGTTTTTCATTCATTTATTTGCATGGTTCGTGAGACTGAGACCTATCTTGCTATATACATAACATTGCTCAGGGCTACAGATCGTCAGGGGTGTGGGTATCCGTCGCACCGTTCCTTGACAGGCTGGATTCAACCCAGCTCCCCTCCAATACCCCTTGCATCTGTTATACCCCTACATCAGAGCAACTTATTGATTCACTTGTGAATGGCTTTCCATTGCATACCCCAGCGCCTATTTTGTGTAGAGTACCAAGTCATCTCTATATGAATTATCATTGTTAACTCCATTAATATTTACCCATCAAGGGTTTGTTCACCGCTCACTCTGCAGCACTGATTCTGGACTTTGTTGTTTGCGATTTGCTAATTAAGAGAATACTATGAACAATTAGTCGTACTGAAAAAAAATATTTCACATAAAACAGAGACAAATTATTTGAATATATAAAGTTTGAAACAATATGTTACTGCATAGCTGACACTGCATTTTGCCATTAAACTACCATTGATTTTGGCAAGATACTTTTCATTCACTTTTCTGATTTTGCCATAGAAAGCAAAGCGCTCAGTAAAATAGCTATATTCTGAGAACTGAAAAGTGAAATGCCAATATGAATTACAGCACAGTAGATTAGTTCATGAAATATTTAAAGAAGCAAAATGATAATCTGGCAGACCATTTAGGATGATCATGCTATTAACTTCTTGAAAATCCATGAGGAATAAATCCGTGTATGAATTCAGATATCTGTACTATCTTCACTTATTTAATTAAAGTCCTAGATGTGTTGTTCATTAAGTGAAGGAAAAAGATCCTTGAACAAAAGTAATTTAATTAAAATAACATTGTATTTACATTTGTCAAGTGCAATCTACCAATTATTATTTCATTTTGCATTCATATGAATTGGATGACACTTCACTAGAGGGTTTTAATACATAGATGATTCGTGCAAGTAAACAATTCCTTTCTCCATGAAATTTTTTTAATGAAACAATAGCACACAGCTGTTTGCCCTAGTAAATTTACTAAAATCATACAAACTTAGAGCTTACAGTGTGCACAAAGACTTCTGAAGTTTAACATCTCCCTTTGCACAAGCTTTTACAAAAAGTAGCCTTTTTTACTTCATCCCCAATAAACAGTCGGTTTATGTGAAAATGCAAAATACAGCTTAATTTATTGGAAGTAACATACTTAACATATATATTTTAGTAGAAATACAGTATGTATTAAATAGAAAAGTAAGTAATTGTGAAATACTGAGATGTAGATACTGTACAGTAGTGGTGTAAGAAGGCAATTAGATGCCTTTCTCGTGAAGATGTGATTTGAATATATAGGGACAGTGGGTTCCTAATCTATTGTGGCTTTCAGCAAGTTCCAGGGAAAACGAAGACATACTGTAGTAGCGTATGTATGTATGTATTTATTTATTTAGCGCCCACAGTGTACTCAGCCCTTTACAAAAGAGGTACAGGGAATTATAATCCAGTACATGCAACAAACAAAATAAGACGATAGAAAAGGAAATACCTGACCTAGTAAATTTACAATCTGGTTGGTGTAAAAAACAAAGAGTTGAAATAAAATATGTGAAGTAGGGCAAATGAGGGTGAGATATTTACATTTGCAATATAGTGCCTGCAAATTAATTTTAGGAAGATAAGATTTCAGAGGAATAGCTGAGAAGCAGGAAGGTTACTTAGTAGGTTACATGGATTCAAGGGGGAGTTATGAGGGCATGAAAGAGAATTTTACCTTTACAGGCTTTAATAAATAGTTTATGTTCCTTTTTGGCAGGAATAACAAACAGTCTCAATCAGATCAAATGTTTTAATAGTCATTGTGCAACTTTAACATGAAGCACATACAGATGTAGTAAGCCTAAGTGGGGTCCCATTCGCCACCACAGACTTTTGCTTGTTCGCTCTGTGGCGTTGGGGGCAGTAAGTCTTGCTACATCTGTATTGGTCTACAGTCATGAATATTTTTTAAGGTGAAAGAAAATGCGTAATTGTGATCATGCAAGTCATACGTAATTGTTGCATCGCAAAAAAGTAATCAATTTTTTATTGAGTATGGCACTGCAATACTCCCAATCCTCCACCAATATCTCCGAGACCCATCATCCAAGAAAGAGGTGCAAGGCAATCTTGAACAACTTGTGTCTTTGTCAAATATGTCTTATTACCTCCATAGAAGCGTCTTTAAACAATCATGAAAAAAAAAATATTTATAATTTATCAAAGCCAAACTTGGACAAATGTACTTATCTACTTAATATACAAGCCAGAGTTTCCAAATACTTGTGTTTAACAACCACTCCAAAAAAACAATGTGGCAAATAAAGCTATTATTTGTCTTTTCTGTTTCCTTTATCTAACCATACTTATACGGTTCTAATACTGTAAATGCCGCACAAAGTAAAGCTACATCCCTACACATTGCCTCTTCAACTTGCAGGATTTGATAACCCCAGACTGGCCTCCCACTTACAAAGTAATGATCTTTCACAGTTCTGACCATGTCTCGCTAACAATTATGGATGAGCTTGCATGGAAAATACACTTGAGGAAAGTTGGTCAAATAAATATACATAAGAACCAATTGTACATTTGAAGTCATATTCAAGTAATTAGAGAGCACAACAAGCTACAGTAAAAGTATTTATAACATTTAAGTTTAACAAGACACAGTATTCACTTACAATTGCACCTTTAATCGAAGAGCTTGTAGATTGGCAGAAATCATTAAGTAGCATGAATCCATGCTAGCAGTGTGCATAACCCGAGCTAATTTTCTGCACAATGCTGAAGAGGAGTATTGTTGCACAAGACAAGAGCTTTGGATATATGCACATTGCCTTCTCTTATAAAAAATGTGGAAGCGATGAGATCTTTGGTTTCTTAAGTGCATGTTGCTGTAGAGTTTGTTTTATTTTTTTTTATTTATAAAAATATTTTACCAGGAAGTAATACATTGAGAGTTACCTCTCGTTTTCAAGTATGTCCTGGGCACAGAGTTAAGACAAATAATACATGTTTACATTGTAAATAGTAGACCCTCTGTACTTATTAAAGTACCGTACTTTGATGACCCAAGTTTGTAGTGATATATTTTTTATCATTCAAACTTAGAATTTGTTAATGAGAAAATTATGGATGCAGCTACTGTATGTTTTATTTAATGAAGCTCTGTTTCTGGAAAGGTGGACCTCATTATTTACTGCCTTCTTTAGCTATAAAAGGCTAAGGTATACAATTAATGCCCCATAATAACATTCCTATTACTCCTTTAAACATTGATTATGTAACAAAATATGGTGTATTTTTTAAAAGACAGCTGTGTGTGTATATATATATATATATATATATAGATGCTGCACCAACAAATTCTATATAAAGCGACAAGGTGGTACACATACTTAAACACAAAATAACCATATAGAGTTTAAGGGACAAACAACATAAAAAAACATACATAAATACAAACAGTAATTACACAATGAAAGTAGAACATAACAGAGCTTGCAATTGAATAATAAATTATCCAGATCCATAATAACATTTCCAGTAAAGATCAGAAATATCAGAGGGGAAGAAGCGCAGGGCCATTACTGAAAATAAAAATATCTCCTGTCTAGGAAACACTTTAAATGTTTTTGTTCATTCAGTCCACCAATATGACTCTCCCCAATGTCCCCCATGTAGTAAAGTGTTTTATTATGTTTGATACATTTCTTATAAGGCTCTATGCAGTTTGCCCGGGCATCCAGTTAGGGTGCCAGTAAGTCTGCATAGAGTCCGTAGTTCAAAGGTGAGAGGATGTCCAGAGGTGTGAAAACGTTTGGTGGAAAGGGAAGGGGCGAATGGCCAGGTCCAGACTACAAAGGGCACACCATGGGGACACCTTTTGTAGTTTCCGGACTTGGTGGAGCCAGCCCTGCAGGTGGCAAAGAGTTAGCCTGGGAGGATGCAGCCATAGAGTCTGCTCTCCCTTTGGCTAAAATCATATTTCCTGCGCACCCGGCTTTTCGAGCCTGCTGGGCACGCCTACTCCTCTGACGTCAGCACGGGATGTGCCCCTCTTTCTATTGGCTGGCGTGGAGGAATTCCCATGCTCCCATTGGCTGCTCCTTCCCTCTCCATTCTGGGGATAACCCAGCGGAGTGTATGTAAGGTGCTGACCAAAGAGGGAGCAAGTCCATCCAAGCCAACCAATGATCTGAGTCGAAGCTAAGGCGGGCTTTTCAAAGTTGTTCGAGATAGCAGAGCAACCGGCTTCATTTGGAGGCCTGAAAAGTTTGCCTCACAGAGACTAAGTCCCGTCTTTTGCACCCAAATTCTCAGAATCGAATGGAGTGGTTGCGGCTAGGAATTGAAGCCGAAAAGAGGACCAGGAGAACGGGGGGTATATCCCCGTCAGGGTTAGCTCATCCAAATGGGCGCCCTGCACCTAGGAAAGCCTAGATCCCCCCCCCCCCCAGAACCCAGTAAGTGTATTTTGAACTTTTCCTTGTGTATTTCTTCTTCTTGTACGTGGTTTGACCAACATAAACACAATTTGTTTTTACTATCTTGTTCTGTCTAATGAATGATCCCGGTAATATATAAATGGTGTAAAAAGTACCTGGACTCCCGTGACAGGCTTTTTTCTGGTGTCAGCAGTGGGATCATTCGGCTTTGTACTATAAATTCCTGTGGGGTTTATAGTACAAAGACGAACTCATAGATTGTGAGCTCCCAAAACAAGTAGTATACGAACGCATGATTTACACAAGGTAGGAGAAAGTACACTGTTCTCTGTCACTAGAGTTTAGTGCCCATTGGCGAAGATGTCTCAGTGATCAGAATGTTTTCGGTCCTGGGACTGCCTGAGAATCGTGACTCATGTGAGAGTTATGGACCACCAACAGATGGTCGGCCTAAGACACAACTCGAGGAGGATCTGGAGCACCACAAAGTCGGACTGGCTTGCCCTCTGGATATGGAGGCAACCGTGGCTACTCCAACCCAGGATGGAACCCTGGATATCGAGGAGATTATAGAGGAAAGAGGACGAGAGGGAGGGTGAGGATGTGACTGTAGTGCCACTTGCAGTAGCCCCGGTGGCTACTGCTGTACCTGCTGCAGATCTGACGGCTCTCATTACAGCCATTCACGTGACGGGTATGCGTGGTGCGCGAGTGGCGTTCGATCGGGTCACCACCCCCTGACGTCAGTGACGCTCGCGGGATGAAGCTCCACCCCCGGACCTGATCGGGCTGCACAATAGGGCGCACCTGCGTGACCCAGCAGCCTATCCCTTCGTCCCTTCTTGATCCACCCCACTTCCCATTGGAGGGAAGCTCCTTTATATACCTGCTCAGCCCAGACACACATCGCTGAGCATAATCTTATGTGACGCTGTGCCTTGCTGCAATCCTGCCTTGCTGCAATCCTGCCTTGTACCTTGCTGCTTCTTGCCTTGTTCCTGCTGCAGCCTGACCCCTGCTTCGTATCTGGACTCCGCATCTCTCCTCTCCTGACCTTGGCTATCCTCAACGACTACTCTCCACTCTCCAATCCTGACCTTGGCAAAGTACCCCAACGATCCGCTACTCTCCAATCCAGACCCGGCAAATATAACGACTACTCTACCTTCTATACTCCTGACCCGGCTTGCAAGACCATTCTACACTCTATGTGCCCTCGCGGTTGTGGGTTGGCGTTTATAAAATTCCCTACCTCAGCCTCGCGGTCGCGTCTGGTTTGTGGGGAGGTACGTGTTTCAGGTACAGACCGCTGCCTTGGACTATCGTGTTGGCGCTGTACTGAGCCAGGTAGGCGAGGATGGGGGAGAATACCTGAGTCGCAAGCTGCTGCCTCGGGAAGTGGCTTATGCCACCATTGAAAAGGAGTGCCTCGCAATTGTTTGGCACTCAAGTAGCTCCAGCTCTACCTGTATGACAGGGCTTTCACGGTTATCATGGATCACAATCCACTAAGATGGCTACAGAGGGTGTCGGGGGAGAACAGGAAATTGCTATGCTAGAGTCTTGCTTTACAAGAATTCGACTACACAATTCAGCATAAGATGGGCAGTGAACATGACAATGCTGATGGACTCTCCCGACAGGACATCCCCAGTGACCAACGTACCTCCAGAGCATCAAGGCTTGAGGAATCACCGGATGAGGTGGTAATCCCAGAGCCTTCGTCTTAAAGGGAAGGTGTGACGGACAAGGGTAAACAGGCTTCATAATAAAGGTTAAGCCCTCTTGTTGCCCTCGGAGGCAAAAACTCGTGAGACTGTCTAAACCTCCAGGATCTGGTGCAGGACACCAGCGTCAGAGGAACGGACAAGAGGACTCCCCTAGAGCACCGGAGAACCAGGACAACATTGAGATTCCCATGCCCGCGCTAATCTGTGCCCGTTGATGTTTTCTAACATGTAAGTGAGCAGTACTTGTTTATAATTGGTGTCAAATACACAATACTGATACAGGCTGTGCTTGTCTGTTTTTCTTTTTCCCATTTCTCAAGGTTTTCCCCAAAAGGGGGTTTCTGGACATTGGACTTATATACCCTAGTTCATATGGGCTCAGCACACCAGGTATATTGTTATTTATTTTCCTACAGACCATTTTAGTTAAGCACGGTTCCATTGTATTTATACTTTCAGTGTAAGTTGTCTTCTATATCTCCCTGAACCCCTTGAGTCCTGGATGGATAGGGTTTTAGCATAAAATTAGCTTTCTGGATCTCAGTTTAACGTGTCCGGGAAGCCAACATCTGTTAATTATTTAGGAAACAGCACATTGGTTGCCCTGATTTAATGGAGCGTTGTGAATCGACCTCTTAGGATTTTTGGAAGATAAAACAGCAGTCCGCGCAAATCGGAGAAAAAGAATGGTGCAAATAGCGCTACAAGCTAAACAATATATATATATATATATATATATATATATATATATATATTGTTTAGCTTGTAGCGCTATTTGCACCATTCTTTTTCTCCGATATATATATAGTGCAAACTAGTAATAAACACTCAGATATACCCAGCACTTACTAGGCAAGACTGTCAGGGATAATTGACCCAAAACTAAGTCAAAAAGAAATACAACAAAAACAATACAAACCGGCACCTAAAAAATGTTCAAAATCAGTCTGATAGAAGTCCAAGTGAAGAAAAGAACTTCAAAGATGCGCTTGAACTTCTGTGTTTCCAAAATTGGATGAGTCCACTGCCAATTGACTCGTGATATGTGGAATAAAGAAAGAAATAATAGTGTAATACCGTTGATCAAACAGACATGTAACTCAAACACAGGACAAACACCATTTACAACAATAAACAGTAAAAAGCAAGGCTGAAAAAGAAGAGCTGATTTAATAAAAAATAAAAAACAATATTAAAAAATATAAACAATAAGCAGGCAACTGGTCCAGTTCGTGTAAAACTGGAATCCTACTCACAAGAAGCTGTGAGTAAAATCACAGTGTATTGCAGTCCTAGGAGCAGCTTGTCCTTCGATGGTGTCTGGCTGCTTTCTCAAACACTCCCACGTTCTCCTGGATTCTGAAGTTCTTTGCTGGAGGTGTGCCGGGGTCTTGCTCCTTGCTCCTGCTGCTACCACACACTGCGCACTACTGTGTCGCCTGCGACTGTTGTGGATGACGTACTCTTACACTCTGACCCTTCATCAGGGGTTACAATAGCACTGAAATGTGGATGCAGTTATACCTAGTAACGGTGAATTGGATTGGAGCTAATCTATAACTAACAATCCTTGTTACGAGCTTGCTAATTGGCTCAACTCATTGCCCATCAAGATCAGTGCTAAAGAGACAGCCTAGCTTTTAACACTTACAACACTAGAACCTTACAACATAGAAGTACATAAAGATACAACAAAAACACAACATGCATCATTAATGAACATATAAAAACAAATAAGAAATATATAACAATATGTAAGGACATGAACATTGCTATTACCCACATACTTATTATCATACAGAAAAAATTGGATACTTTACAAGGAACCTTATTAAAACAGACCCTAATTTAAACAATATTATTTTTGTTAAAAATTACAAATTTTGTTCGATGAATTTGTTGATAATACACATCTAGAATGAATTCATATGTAACTTAATCAAATGTATATATCTCAACCTGATACTGGGAATTTGCACAACACTATAAATATATTCATATTATTTTAAAAACACTCCCAGCTCAAAGTCAATGTTTAGGCCATTTGGAAAGAGGGTTTTCAACTCGTAGATCCAATAAGTTTCATGCCTACTGGCCCCACTAAGTCGATCCCCCCCTCTCCAATTTGCCGACACCTGTTCAATTGCCTGACATTTCAACCCTACTGGATTCTGATTATGGTGGGTATAGAAATGATGGGAAACACTATGCGTTAATAATCCTTTTTTGATGTTATAAATGTGTTCGTAGATCCTTCTTTGATAACTTCTCCCTGTTCTGCCCACATATTGAAGGCCACAGGGACATTGTAATAAATATATTACAAATGTAGAATGACAATTTATGAACGATTTTATGGAATATACTTTTGAAGTAACATTAGATCTAAAAAAACTTTACACTTGTACTAAATGAACAAGCCGTACAGGCTGTACATGCAAAAAAGCCTTTTGTGGATTTTATTCCTGTGGGTCTAGAATGCTCTAAAGGACAACTCGGGGCTATTTTTGATTTAATATTAGATGCCTTCGTAAAAATAATATTCGGTCTTGCTGGGAGGCACTGTGCCAGTGTATTATCACAAAGAAACATAGGCCAATGTTTGTTTAAGATTTTACGTATCTTAGGAGCCATTCCATTATATTGTGTTATAAAAGATACAGTATAATAGGACTCCCTTTGTGACTGATGGCTACTTTTTTTATATTCTAGAAGTGTCTCCCTCTCCAGCTTATCTACTTGTACAAGAGCCTCATTTATGAGGCTCTCCGGATATTTTCTCTCTAAAATTTTTTGTTTTAGTTCACCAACCTGGACCAAAAATGCCTCCTGTTTTGAGCAATTGCGCTTCAGGCGTATTAGCTGTCCCTTAGGGATATTGCGTATCCAGCTGGGGTTATGCTGGTTGTCTGCTCTTAGGTAATTATTAGCCTGCACTGGCTTAAAAAAAGTTTTTGTCTGTATGAGATTATCTACAACAGAAATACTTAGATCTAAAAATTCAATATGATTACTGTTGTGATTAAAAGTAAATTTGAAGTTCCTATCATTCTGGCTAAGATATTTAAAAAATATATCTAATTGTTCCTGACTGCCCGACAGACAAATAGAATGTCATCAATAAAGCGGCGCCATAGCACCAGGTTTGCCCCGAGGGGACAGTTATTCCAAATGTAGTCCTCCTCCCAGCTATCCATAAATAAATTTGCATAGCTGGGGGCAAACCTGGGGCCCATGGCAGTACCGCATATCTGTAAAAAAAATTGAGAATGAATGAAAAATAATTGTGTTAAAACAAATTGAATGCTTTCCAATAAAAAATTTTTTTAAACCGGCGTAATTGTAGGATCTGATTCTAACCTGCGTGATACAGCCAGGCAGCCTTTCACATGATCGATCACTGTGTATAATGACGTTACGTCCGCAGTGAACCATATGTATTTCGGCTGCCATTTGAGGTCTCTAAGAATCTGTAAAACATGGGTAGTATCATGCAAGTAAGATCTGACCCTAGTTACCAGAGGTTGGAGATGGTAGTCTATAAATTGTGATAAGTTTGATGATAATGACACTATGCCCGAAATTATCGGTCGACCTGGTGGTCGGGTTAGATGTTTGTGGATTTTTGGAATGAAATAGAATAGCGGAATACGTGGAAAGGGTAATAGTAAAAAATCCGCTTCATCTTGTGTAATGGCTCCACCATCCAAGCCACTCTTGAGTAAAGAGCTAAACTCCATTTCAAATTGACTTAGTGGGTTATTATTAAGGGGAGGTATGTTGTGGTGTCCCCAAGGAGTCTCATAAACTCCTGTATGTAATATTGCTTGTCCATCACCACAATACCTCCCCCCTTACCTGCAGATTTTATAACTATTGATTTATTATTTTCTAGTTCATATAGAGCCTGCTTTCTCCTTAATGTCTAGATTGTCCCTTTGTATTTTATAAGTTTGACATGATTCCTCTAAATCCTTAGTGACTAGTTCAACAAATGAACTCACCAAGTGTCCCTGTGTGAATTTAGGATAAAATGTTGAACTTCTTTTAAAAGATTTTTTGTTATTATTTTTACATTGATTAGTACTGGATTCCACATCATTTATATTTATATTCCGATCTGTCTGTGGACTGATTCCATCTCGTATAAAATATTTTTTAAGTGCCAATTTTCTTGCAAACTTATGAACATCTATATAAAGATTAAAACTATTCAGCCCACAAACGGGGGCGAAAGTCAAACCTTTACCAAGTAGTCTTTTTTCAATATCAGTTTGTTTATGTTTACTGATATTACAAACATTTCTGTGGGAGTTTGTTTTCACATTATTTCTATTAACACCCCCTCTTCTTCCTCTTGTACACTTTTTCTTTTTTTTGTGGTTCAGAGGAGGGAGCTCCACAATTTGTTTTATGACCTCCACTTGGGGAAAAATGTGTTCTCATTCTTTTCGCCATTCTAAAAAAGAGAAGCCAGTTTTGGCACTTTGTGTAGGCAAGGGGGTAAAAGTGACACTATCTAGTTCACATTCGGATTCTATTTCAGATAAAGCTTGATACCTATTGCTAATAGGGATTGCCTCTTGCTGGGAAACTACTTGAGAATCATAGATCTCTTTAGCCTTTTTTTGCTGTAGATATTTGTTTTTATCATGCTGAGGCAATTCTTTACTGGAGCTGGGAACAGATACAGGAATAGGTATCAGGGGGAGATGGTGTGGTTTCTTTAATTTATTCTTAGTTTCACCAAGAATAGAATTACTCCTCTCTATTCTAATTTCTTTTACTCCTGTATTTTGGTTACCAGTTCTTAGTTTTTGTTCAGCATTTTTAACCTGAATATTTTTCGGTTTCTTCCAATTTCTTTGGCAACCAGTATCATAATCGTTTTTGTCTCTAAAGAACTTATTTTGCTTGATGCCCACTATTTCAAGTTCAACTAGATCAAGTCTTTTTTTGACAATAGGCTCTAGTTCCAGAAGTTCCTTATTTTCCAAAAACGGATCTAATTTAAATTTTATATCTTCAATTTGGTCATCCAGCTGAATCAATGATTTCCTACGTTGGTAAATCAACAATTTCATTAAGGAGAAAGAACACTGATCCAAAATTTCATTCCATTCTTTCATAAATGATGCATTTTGCATGTCTATAGTAGGTACCTTTAAAACTCTCAGTCCCCGTGGAATACGGTGATTTTCTAAATATTTGCTTAAAGTGGTGGCCTCCCACCATTGTCTACTTTCAACAACCAACAATTTTTCTAATTGTACCATTATCGGGTGAAAATCGGCCAATTGAGGCTCTGATGTTGGCACCGAATTTGGGTCACTGAAGATCTGATCAACATTGATACTCCTTCATTATCTTGAAAAGAATAATGTGCTCATTGTGAATACAATAAATAATATATGTATATATATATCAAAAAATATATATCAATGAATAATAATGTGCTAAATTATTAATAGTCCGCGCAAATTGCTATTTATTCTGCATGTGATCTTTTTACTTCAAGAGATCATTTAAATATTTGGGGACGGATGGTTAACAATGGAAGATGTAAAAGAAAAAAATAATTAAATGCAAACAAAATAAAAAAAAATACTAACATTATATGAGTTTAACTCAGGCTTCTTGTGAGAATTCTTCTTTAACCATAGGTATATATAACTACAAAACTACAAAAAAAAAAGTACAGTAAGTTGCCCCATTGGTTTTCCTTCCCATTAGTTTTCCTAAATGTAATATAGGCTAGCTGAAAAGCTTCCCATTTTAAAAACTGTATTTTTAACTCACTCTATTCTAAATCATGACTGTCAGGCTGACAAATCAGACCAATAAGTGGGTTGCCTTTCTTAATTCTTCCCCTTCAAACTACCTGAAGGGTATTTTACTGCAGTGTTAACAATTTCAATTTCTAGAGGCATATATGTCTCAAACCTATCAGTTTCTGGCTCATCTTACTAGCTTTTTTGAGTCGTCTTCTACTTCATTGCACTAACTCCGGAGTACAAAAAAATATACTTTTATTTTGGTACACAAGTCTTATTGTTACCCTCATATTTTCTTGTGCATTATTTACACACTTTTGTTTAGTTGTCTACAACTGCAAATTCCACATTTTGTAAGTACTTTTTTGCATAGTATAATTTATTTTTTTGCTCTATACAAATTAGAGTAATTTGAAAGAAACACACAAAATCCCAGCAAGCTAAAAAAAACAAAATGTATGTGTATATAAGTGTCAAAAGGAGTGCTACTGGGCATGGCAAAATGTATATAACAAAATACAGAAAAGCCCAAAGCTACATCCAATATGACAAAAATATACAGTGAAATACCTATATATTCTCTTGAAAAGGGTCATTTAGTTAAACCCTTTGGCCAAAGCATTATAAGCCTGCAAGCCACATCAAGGCATGACCAAATTTTGCAGGTCCTAACACTAACTGATAACAATTCTTATTTACCTCTATAATTAGAGGAAGAATGATCACATGTTGCATGTTTGGACAGATCCTGTGGCTTTCAGGCTTATATTGTTTTGGCCAAAGGGTTTAACTAAAGGACCCATTTCAAGAGAATATATAGGTTCTTCACTGTGTATTTTTGCCATATTGGTTGTAACTTTGAGCTTTTCTGTCTTTTGTTGTATAATTTGAAGGAAAAACATATTTTATACGTCAATAATGAAGATTAGTAGATTAGAAGATAGTACTGTATGTGTAAATGAAAATGCAAATTAGACCCAATCGAAGACTGCATTGCAGTGTTAATTAATATCTGCTGTATGTGTTAATCAAGTGATAGACAGAGTGGTCACCGGCATAAGGTTTAAACCCCACCATTCCACTGCTCTCGTTGTGACTCTTTATTCTCACTCTCTTATAGGCAGCAGAACATAAATTGGCAATGTGTGGCTGCAATATTGCACAAAAATCAGCATGCTACTAAAGTATTGCAAACCACATGAAGAGGTTCTTACATGCTACAGTTTGCACTGAAGTTGAAACATTTTTTAATTAGACCCATGGTGGTTTCATAATCAATATCAAACCTCATGGTGATTGATAAATGTTACCTGGTAAATAGTCTTTTCCTGATTCTCTGAGCATAGTTTTCTTCTACTCATTATCATGGGAAGCGACTGCGGGGCTGGTGGTCCAATGGCTGGGAGAGGCTAGCAATGGTAAGAGGACAGGCAGAGGTCAGGGCAGGCGACAAGCAGGTAGCGATGGTCAGGAAACAAGCAGAGGTCAGAGGTTGGATAGAGGGTGTGGTACAAAGCAACAGCAAAGGCACGGAGAGGCAACAACCTTGTCTGTAGAGAAAACTACAATAAACCAGTTAGGAAGGACAGAAATGGGCGGTTTATATAGGGATGGCTGCTAATGAAGGACAGGTGCCGGTGATGATGTAATCTGCAGCCTTCAGACAGTTCTTTGCAAAAAACAACAGCAGGGAACAGTAGCCCTGGTGGCAGACCAGAAGAACTCTAGGCTGGTAAGACGAAGCGCTGAATCTAGCGTGAAACGCGTTGATGGGGAGACTGTGGTGTAGCTGTGTGTTCGTGAGGTCCAATAAAGTTTTCGTTCTAACCCGGAAGTGCCCTGGAGTTTGTTACATGCTGTAGCGCCGCATTCCTTTCTTCCTATGGGAGAAAAAGAGGCCAGCGTTGAAGAACAATCAGGGACACTCCTAACACCCAAATCCAGGTTCACAAATCACTTTACTGCCTTGCCGCAGTTCTTGTTCCAGAAATCAGAATACAATAACATTTCCCAATATTTGCAAGTGTTTCTTTTTTTGTAAAATCTGTATTAATTTTTCGATTTTGTTTTGTTTTTCAATGTTGAAATAATACATAATAACAAAATAGCAAAACAGTATAATTCTATGTACAGCTTTTTTCACCAAACACATACTACATATCATAGATGTCACCTGACATGGTAACGAGGGCTTGGTGTGCCGGAGGCAGGGTTTAAGTACTGGGGGTAAGAGTTGCCTCACTCCAGGCATAACATAGTGCAGCCGCTTCTCAGATGGCCACTCGCATACATGCTCCAGAGCAGCCATATTCACATTGTGCGGGAAGAGCACTACTTGAGGATGCTCCCCCAACAAAAATCATTGGTGGCTAAATACAATTTTTTCTTTATCTGGTTTTTATTTGGTTTTAACAAAAAAATAATGCTTGGTTGGTAGTGTTTTATCATTGTTTTTCTGGTTAAACCAGAAAATCAAAATCCCTATACACAACCCATATTTCCTAGCCACAAATACCTAGGTCTCTGACCTATGATTTTCCTCATAGCAACTCATGTTTTGCAACTAATAAATTCTAAGCTGGGATAGTTTGTACTTAAATTCAAGGTGCCTCCCAGGGCAATTAACTAATTTAAAAGTTAACTATTCTAATTGAAAGAGTCTCTTGGTCTGTCTTCTTCTTAATCTGTGCTCCTACTCTGCTTCAGTGTTAAACATCAGGTACAAAAAAACCAGTGGCCCGAGGGATTTTGAATGTGCTTTAGCATCCCTTGAATCATGTAACAAATAGAGATAGTTGTGAAGGTATAATACACTGGAGCTGTGCTTTCCTATATATAAAAAGCTGTAACTGGCATGACACCTGTCAGCAAAGATTCAGAGAGGGGCTGAAAGGAAATGACTCATTATCTTAAGCTCTACTTTATTTATTTTTACTTTTTTTTCTTCGAGGAAACGCAAAATACAGTACATTGACCCTATTACATAGATCTTGAAAATATATGGCATTCCTAAACTTATAGCTTACAGATGTAGCAAGACGTACTGTTTCCTGCACCAGGGCAAGTTACAGGACCACGAATCACAACTGTCCGGGTGTCAGAAAATGATCGCTTTAGGAGGTCAGATACAGAAGCACTAACCCCCTCCCCAGTGCCACCACAGCAGCACTATCTCCAGACCTGCGGCTTCAGAGTCAGTACGTCGTGCTACTGTACATCTGTATATTGCCGTTTAGAATGTAAATGATTTACTTTCTTATTTAGATACATTAAGTTGTGTGTCTAAGCAATTGCTTTAATCATTACCTTATCATTAGAAGTGCATACTTGAAACATTACATAAAAACAAAAACATACAACATGCCAACATATGTCATAACATACTGCAGGCTGGTCGCAGAACAAAAAATAAACATCCTAAGGAAATTAATAACATCGTAATTCCAAACGATGAAATATATATTTTAAATGTGTTCTTTTTTTTCTTCGAGCATATATACAGGACTGTGTATACTGAGTTTTCTCAGAATCCACAGATGTAGCCTGACTTGCTGTTCGCGTGGCTGTGGGTAAAACGCCGGAAAACCGAGGTGCTGGTCGAGATAGCTGCAGTGATGCCGCTGTGGGGTGTCCATTCTTTTCAAATGTGACCACCTGCAATATTAACCCTTCCTGGCCGTATCCGGCACAGCCACATGAACAGTAAGTCCAGCTACATCTGTAGTATCTTTGCAATAGAAGGTTCCACAAGCTGTGAAATGTATTTACTGTTTAAAAACTCTATTCAGGAGTGCAGGAACTCTTTTTTTGGGTGGGGATGCTGTACATACGAAATCAGTAGCATAGATAGATTATCATAATGTAAACATGTACAACTGAGCAAGTGGGGACTGTAGCACCCCCTGCAACCTGTGTTTCAGCCTTCATACTCTAAATTCATACTGTATATCTAGTGCGGAGGGTGTCTCATTTATCCAATGAGTTGCAATTGCTTTATTAGCTGCGAAGCAGGATACAGCCGCGGCCCCTTTTATTCTCCAACATCTCTGCCATGCACTTCACCACGTTCATGCCGCATTCTGACCGCATTCATGTTGCATTCACACTCGCGGTTGATGCGCGGTTGATGTGTTTATTGATAATGGTTCGGATTTAATTGGTTGCAATTCTTCGCGTATCCGCCAGATGGCAGATATTCATGAATTGTAATGCGCATGCGCTTCAGTAATGTGTCGACTTGCAGGTGTGTAAAAGAATACCACAGTGGTTCATTGTAAATTGGCCTTGGGACTGAAGAAGTTACAATAATGTATCAATTTAGGCTTTTCATATTAAAACTAAATGCGCAGTGTCTAGTGTTCTATTGTCCGGAGAGTTCCGAGATGAGTGCACAACTGCAGTCCATGTTTCAAAAACCCGACAGAACATACGCTTATTTAATATGGGCCGCGATCAATGCAACAGATGATAAGATGGCAACAGTTGGTCAAATTTATCAGTATTTTATCGAAAACTATGACTTTTACAAATTTTCACCAGATGCTCATGTGTGGAAGCGTGCAATAAGGAAAAAGTTATGTGTCGATCCATGTTTTTTTCGTATTGATCCCGATGTTATTGGAGAGTATTGGTGTGTATCACCGGGTTTTTCCCGTATCTATGATCATGGAGACTTCAAAAGGTGAAAGGTCATGTTAAAACCAACTAAGAAACGTCAGTCGCAGGCAAGCAATGCGCCAGCTCCAGCACCGGCTTCCAATAACGGTCCGACCGTCAGTGAAAACCTGGTGACCGACAACCCTTGCTGTCTGTCCCCGCCCGGATACGTGCAGCCTGAGCCGGATTTCGCGTACAGATTCCAGCAAGTTTGCATGTACCAAAGCGATTTCCAGCCTCATCAGCTGACTACAGGTGTAGTAATCCCGCTGTCACCTGTCAACTACATGTATAATCAAGAATACGGGACTGGCACTGGCTCGGCGCCAGCTGATTGGCAAAGTCTATGGTGAGTAATGTTGCCGTATTTTATTCTGTTTTTTAAATATCAATATCAATGCACAATCAAGCGATTCTCCTGTAAGCAATATCATTGGCTGAGCAGCTTCTACAGTAGATACAGGGAGAAAGGGCGGCTCAGTGAGTAAAGACACTGACTGGCACTGAGTTTGAAGCAGGGGAGCCTGGTTCAATTCCCGGTGTCAGCTCCTTGTGACCGTGGGCAAGTCACTTTATCTCCCTGTGCCTCAGGCACCTGTGCCTGTAAAATGTCTCTGTAGAGCGCTATGTAAAACTAGCAGCGCTATACAAGAACATGCTATTATTATTATTATTATTATTATACTGAACAATTGGTGGAAAGCTAGGCACATGCGCATTGAAACCTTCTTGAAACGCATATGCGTGTCATCACATCAACAGTAGGCGTATGCGCATGTGAACAGGAGACGCCCCCCGAGACAATTATTGGTGGGGCTGACTGTGGGAACTTCTTTAGGGGACTGACTGACCATTACAGTAAAACTTTTACTTTTTGTTTTTCCTCAGAAAAGAAAACTTTGTCATCTTATGCGGAAAACGGCAAATGGAGGGATTTCGATGGATAATATCGCTTTGTGTTACAATGCCTGCACATTGCTGAATCTGATTTAAAAAAAACACGTACCGGAGTCTACAGTTTAGTGGCCGTTGTTATTGATTAGAATAGAATACTGTAACTGAGAGCTTCATAGAAAACCTGAAACAGTATGCTGTTGTTTTCAGACCGTATACAATACTTTTTTTTATATATACTGTATAATAAACCCAAAAAATAAAAAGTATGCATTTATTCTACATGTATTCCAGTACATATGTGTATTCTATACCCGTACAGCATGTATTGTTTTAATACTCGTGATGTACTGTACTGAGCATGCCTACAGTATGCCTGGACAGAACTGTACAGTATGTTCTAGAAACACTGTATTTTGTTACAGTATAAAAGGAGACAATGGAACAATTAATTTAAAACAAATCAACATTTTTTTTATTGGTGGAGTACAGTAAGTACAAAAACATTTATTTACAAATACAATTGAAAAACATTTTAAGTGTACAGCAATACAAAACATTAACAGGTGTATGGTTTACAGCTAGTGAAAATATTTATGTACAGAAAGTAAAAACATTTACAGTAGGATGGTGTACAGAACAGTCAGTCAGGCATGCACAACTAGAGTCCTCGAGGGCCGCAAACAGGCCCGGTTTTAAGGATAACCTTGAAAACCGGGCCTGTTTGCGGCCCTCGGGGAATGGAATTGTGCAGGTCTTGTGTACAGTAAGTAAAAACATTTCTTTATTAATACAAGTTAAAACACGCAACATCTCCTTTATTAAAGTACAGAAAGTCAAAACATGTACAGCACAACAGTATGGTGTTATTAAAAAAAATTCTTTATTCATAAAATTTAAAAAACGCAACATCTTTATTAAAGTACAGAAAGTCAAAACATTTACAAAAACCATTTACAAAAAAGAAACAACAGTTGAACAGTCACGCAAATTCGATCCCCACCAGATTGTCCTTCCAGGGCCGATGCCTTGTATGGCGCAAAATGCCATTAATGGAGTCTCGAACGATTTTCATTAAAGGATCTGAAATTGAAAAATAGCGCCTCAATTCCTCCACAATAGTCCTTCTTAAATTATCAGGAAGCGCCCTTTTTTCGCGATTTCCTTCATAGTTGACATTTTTGGCCCACCTGCAGTACACCAAGTAGGACACGTGGTGCTTAAAAATTAACATGCCATACTTTTGGGGTAAACCAGCACTCATCACCCTATACTTCTCCCTGAGTGCCGGTGGCAGCTCGCGCAGGATGATGTCGGGCACCGTATCGATGCAAGCGTATGTAGGTTGGGTTCTGGGAGTGGGTGTGATTCTGGGAGTGGGTGGCGGCAGGCGAGGGTAGGTTGTCTGGGAGGAAGCTTTCCTCCTGTCTTGGTCACCGTGTTGTCTCCTGGCGTGGTCTTGATGGGGTTGTCATGTTATCCTTTTCCTCAACGACATACATGTACACAAATTCTTCTGATGGAGGGGGTGCGCTTGGTGTTGGAAGGCGGTCGAAGGTCCCATTCATCACATCCATGCCACCCTCCTGCTCCGGCGTCGGGGATACATGGGCATGAACACCGAGCAAATTATGTATCCCCGCTATGTCAGTCTCTATCTTATCCATCTGTCGATCCATCTTCTCCATCCGTTGATTCATATTTAGCATGGTCTCAAAAAGCAGATCTATCTTTACCAGCATAGTAGAGTTCCCGGGGATATCCACACTTAACCCATTCAGCATGCGGTCTAACGAGCTGGTTCTTGGCAATGGCGTGCTGTGGACATCTGGGAGGATGGGTGCTACGGAGGATGAGATGGGGGTTCCCTGGAGAGAAGCGGCAGTGTCGTCGAAGAAGGATGGAGGAGGTGACCTGTGGATTTCCGGGAGACAAGCGGCAGCATCGTCGAAGAGGGATGGAGAAAGCGACCTGTGGATTTCCGGGCAAGAAGCGGCAGAGTCGTCTAAGCATAATGGAGAAAGTGACCCGTGAATTTCAGGGACACCAGCGGCAGCGTCGTCGAAGAGCAGTGGAGAAGATGGGCTGTGGGTTTCCGGGAGAGCGGCGGCAGCGTCGTGGACGAGTAGTGGAGAAGATGGGCTGTAGATTTCCGGGAGAGCAGCGGCAGAGACGTCGAAGCGTAATGGAGGAAGTGGCCTGTGGGTTCGATGGGTTGGCTGCCATTTGTTTTGCCTTGATTGTACATCACCGAATTTCTTCTTGACATAATAAGGCTTACGTCTATTAAAACCCTTAGCCTTTGGGGTCAGCAGAAGGTTTTCTTTATTAGCCTTAGCCTGTTGCTTTGGCCTTGGCTTGGAAACGGCTGCTGCCTTTCGCTTTTTCTGTGTGATAGGCACGGCAGAGGCGAGTGGCTTCTTGCGTCCGTAGAATCGGGGTTGATCCATGGAAGCAGATGGCACAATGCAGTATCTGGACAAGGGCAAGTTCAGATAAAGATCATCGAGTGGTGGGCTATGCAAAGTGTGTAACCTTTTATGCATGGCGACGAAGTACATGTGTTGAAAGTTGGCGTACTCTAATGTGAGTCATTCACGTATAAATACACCATCCATTTTGTGGAGTCAATGCACATTGAATACACATCGACTAAACATCGAATATACATTCTTGTGTTTGTATTTCTTTCTACTCGCAGCAATGCATGTTAAAAAGGTTTCAAAGGATCTCAGCATGAGAATTAAGGAGATGTACAAGAGCGGACAACGAATTGCAGATATCCAACACTGGTTAGCTGCTTCTGGCCTCGTTGTGCCATCAACCACCGTGTGCTATCATGCACACGGAAAAACCAAACAACGCACGAGGACACCAACGATAACTAACGCATAAGTATATTTATATAACTATATAATACAGTATATCTATTATTGTTTCTATTGTTGCATATTAATAGAACGATATATTGTGTAGATCGATCTAATTTTATAGTTATTTCGGTATATTTATATAACTACAGTATATAATACAGTATATCTATTATTGTTTATATTGCTGCGTATTAATAGAACTATATATTGTGTAGATCTATCTAATTTTATAGTTATTTCGGTATATTTAAATAACTACAGTATATAATACAGTATATCTATTATTGTTTATATTGCTGCATATTAATAGAACTATATATTGTGTAGATCTATCTAATTTTATAGTTATTTTGGTGTATTTATATAACTACAGTATATAATACAGTATATCTATTATTGTTTATATTGCTGCATATTAATAGAACTATATATTGTGTAGATCTATCTAATTTTATACTATTTTTACTGCAAATGATGTGCTGTACTTGTGGCCTACTGCACTGTAACTTACCGGATTGTTGTTTTTCTGTACACTGTAGGGAGACAACTCTTCTGGTCGACAAAATAAGTGAAGAGAATGATGAGAAGAGTTCCTTAAGGGTCAAAGACACTCTGCAGCAAAATCACAATCTCACTGTATCCGAGACCAGCATAAAGAAGATGAGCCGCAGAATTGGATGGAAATATGGACGAGTGAGGTTAGTACTGGACAGTACAGGAGGTTAAAGTGTTGTTTAAGAAACTGTACTGTACCTATAAAATTATTCCTTGTCATTACAGAGCGTACCCTATGATAAGGGACGTTAACAAGGTCAAGAGAGTGGTCCAGGCCCAGGGATGGATCGACAGTGGAGAAACTTTCCAGGATTGCATCTTCACTGACGAGTCTACTGTTTCTCTGGAGAGATTTGCCACCTTTGCATTCCACAAAAAAGGTCGCATATCTATGAAGCCGCGTCCGAAACACCCAGTGAAAATGTATGTGTTTGGTGCCATCTCTAGGCGTGGACTAGGATGCATCATCATCTTTGAAGGTACAGTAAAATGTATGTAACACGCTTTTGCCTTATGCACTGTACTGTACTATTGTGCAGTTTTTTGAGCACTTTTCTTTTCTTGTTATAGGAATCATGAATAAAGCTTTTTTCCAAGAGCAAATTGTGCCTGAGATTGTGGAATACATCACACGTGAGTACCCAGATGGTCACCGTTTCTACCAGGACAACGATGCGAAGCACACCGCGTCAACAGCGCATATACTTGAGCGCGGTATCAACTGGGTGAAGACGCCAGTGGAGTAAGTGCGGTAACCGTGTCTCAATTTTTCCCACTGTTTTTACTGTGTACTGTCCCAGTCAAAAGCTACAGGACAGATTGAATATCGTAATATCAAGATGGTTTAGGCAGGCTTGTGGAGAAAATAAAAATAAAAAATGAGAAAATTTTTTTTTTTTTTTTTTGGTCACACTCTTGAACTTCGCAAGCAAGCAGTGGTGAAGTTACAGACGCATGCGCAGTAATCATCAGCTATGTACTCTAGCTCCCATCCCAAAGAGGATTACATGCAGGCGCAGAGAGGTGATGCTCGGCTAGGGACGGACGATTAAAAACACAATGACAAGCTTTAGAAACGGAATGGTTCTGGAGAGGTGTCTGTCGATAAGAGGTTCAAATCCTTGAGTGAGCCTTGTGTGTGTGCGTGGGGGAGGGGGATACAGGGTACAACTGCATGAAGGATTAGCTGTACAGTAGTTCAAAGAAATGACATATTTTCAAAAGGCAGGTCATAATAATAATTTGATCCCTACACCCCCAAATACATAAAAAGCACACAAATCAACCATGTGTAGTCAAACACACAGTGTCGCAGTCAAAAGCTACAGCACAGATTGAATATCGTAATATCAAGATGGTTTAGGCAGGCTCTTTCACAATTCAACAATACACACCAGCCACCTCTCCCTTACTCATAAGTACGTCTATCTATTACTTATGTCTGTTATGTTGCAGGTAGCCTACCATGTATATGACTTTGATTTCGGTACACATATTATTGTGTCTCAGAGGCCATAATCTGATACGGTCACTGAACCGTGCCTCATGGCATTTATATTGCACATTTTGTGCCTGCCCTTTACAGTAATCCCTACATACATATTGGGCTATCTGTTCCTACTGTTTAGTACATCTACTTACTTAGCTATTTTGTCACGCGTGTGTTAGTATATTCACTTTTTACACTGTTCAGTTATATTAATTGTGTGTTCTTCATGTCCTTTCGTTGAGATTTACATCCTGGCTTGGGCCATTGATAATACGTAGGTCTGTGTACTTTTTGACCTTATCATTTCAAGTTTGTCACTCCTTCAGATCCAGTATCAGCAGCCTCCTATGCATGTAGACTGTTGATTTTTTAGTAATAAGGGCTGTTGACTCATGATTGGGTTCCCTACTCTGAAGGTTTCTATATGTGAACTATCTTGCTATAAGGCCCATTGTTAGTTGATGTATCCAACTTTGCATTATCTTCCCTACGTAATTGTTTAGGAAGATCCTTTGGTGTGTCATCAAGGGCTGGTCATGGACTTCTTGAACCATGCCCTTCTTGACAAATTATTTTATGACTTTATTTGTGATTAAAGGTTTTTTAATATATCAACCATATCATTTTTACTTACCGACCCGAGTGCTTTCAAGGGGGAATCTTGTGTTTTGTTTTTCTGTCCATACTCTAGTCCCCTTTTGCACCAGTGTTCGGTTTTATTGACTTGTATACTATTTGTACTTTATACTTTAGCTGATGCGGGAGCTTTCCTCTTTCTTCCCTTCCCCCTTCTGACTTTTGATGTGATATATTGAATGCTCTGTCAGCGGTGCGCAAACTGGGGGGCACGAGACTGAGTGCGGGGGGGCGCAGGGTTTACAGAGGCCCCACGCACTTCCTGAAGGCACATAAGTTAAGTGTCGGGGGAGCTGCAGGGCCTCTGCAAACCTAACTTACCTTGGCTCTGGCGGCTTCCCACACGTGTCGCCATGGCAACACGGCGGAGGTCATCTGACGTCACATTGCTATGGCAACGTGAAGTCATGACGCCGGAGCAGACGCTGGAGCAGAGGTGACGTGGGCGCGGAGGTGAGGGGACCCCCGGCAGGAGGGCGCAGGGAAAAAAGTTTGTGCCCCCCCTGCTCCATGTATTAGTTTTATAAAGCATTTGGTAAGGTGGATATAAATGCAAGTTTTTTGAAGTGCTCTATTGGTGTGTTAGGGAAGTCCTGTGTCCACTTGGTAACCCTGAATTTTCATTTAGAATGTTCTATTTTAAGTTAAATCAGCTTGTATATTTTCTCCGTGGAAGTGTTAGCATTTTTTGATGTCACTCTTTCTTTGTCTGGTTCTGAAGTAGGGTTATCTTTGGTAGGTAAGTCAAAATTTCGCTCATTTGAAGGTATGCAAAAAAAATTCATTTGGGATATTGTAAATATTTTTAAGATCAGAGAAAGATTTCACAACTTTGCTGCTACAGTTAACAATATCTTCATTTGTATGTTTCCGATCCAATGTTTTAAATGGAAATGCAATTTCTCTATCTTGAAACATTGGATTATCATTATAAGGCAAAAATGGTGACCAGTGTGTAGGGAATTCTAGTACTTTTCAGATTTGCTGTCAGGCTTTTTAGGTATTACAAATTAATAGATTGTCCTCTAGGGGTTGTGTACCTGGTTTGTGGTCACTACCAGATTCACAATGTGTGGTCCGTAACCATCCTCACACTGATGAGACCCAAAATGAATGTGAGTTGATTTGCTGATTATGCATTTTCTTTAACCCAAGTCTTGTGGTAAAAACAGTGTAAACCGAAGGCATAATCTTATAAGGATCCATGTTAAAATGGATAAGAAGCCAAAAGTAAAACACTGTAAGTGCTCATTTTATTACCCAGAATTCCTGGCTACAGTGGAGGGGCTGACTGGCAATTGTTTGCATGGGGGGCAAGCCCAACAAGCTGGCTGAAGAACCAGATTCACACAGCAGATACATGCACCATATACTGACGCACACAGCAGATACATGCACCACACACAGACACACACACCAGATACAGTACATGCACCATACACAGATACACATAGCAGATACATGTGCCATACACAGATGCACAAACCAGACACGTACAGTACCAACAAGGAGTGTGATAACACGTTAGACTCGCTGCAACACACAGCCAGAGTAATAATCTGTTATATTTTTACACACACAATACATGCACCTTTTACATAAAAACACTGTGTATGTATATATATATATATATATATATATATATATATATATATACACACACATTATATATATGTACTGTATGTAGCCCCCTTTCCCTACACCTAACGGAAACTACGCATGCTGCTATACCTGTTGCTCACAGGAGGCCTAAGCCTCTACCGCTGGGAGCCTGGCGTGAGCTCTTTCTCCTCTTGGTACAGCGCCTCCACCTATGAGGGATCCCAGCATTGGCGGGATAACCCCTCACAGGAACCAATAATACTCAGGACCACCTTGTAGTCCTCCTTCCATTTACGACTTCTGAGTTGAGTCTCCCAGTCTCCTGGCGTGAGACTTCTATCTCTAGGTTGAGGGTGTGAAGCTCCTTCTAACAGACTTTAAGATCCATATTTAGACTGTAGACAGCTTTTTGAGAGATGTCCAGTTCCTCAGCGAGATTGTGAAGTTCATTTTTAGAGACTTCCAATTCTGTGCGGCAACTGCTGATCTCTTGGTGTGAGGCATCCAGCTCTATGTGGAGAGTATGAACCTCATTCTAAGATATGTCCACCTCTGTTCAGATACTGTTGACCTCCTGATGTGAGGCAATCAGTTCTATGCGGAGAGTATGAACCTCATTCTGAGTCACCTCCAACTCTCAATGGCAATTGCGAACCTCTTGCTGAATGACTGTAATCTTTCTCAGTGTCTCCTCATACTTCTGTTTCAGATTAGCAATCATTCGGTCAGACTTGCTCTGCTTATTATCCATGGCGGTAATAGTAGTGTTCGCAATATCCAGATCCATCCTTAGATCCTCCTAATTGGTCTTGACCGTCGAGTAAATTGCGAGCACAGTCTTCTGTAGCTCAGCATTATTTTCTCTCTCCATTTTTAATTCTTCACGGAGCAGATCACAGTTGTGCCTGGCAGCTTGCAGTGCATCTTCAGGGCTGGTCAATGGATCGTCACTCACTGGTTCCGGCTCCACTTCCCTGGTATGGTTGTTTGAAGGTTCCTCACTCTTAGCACCGGACAGACACTTCTTTGGGTTACACGACTTCTATCTTGGGCTCTCTGGATATTCTGTCATCCGCGTGATGAATTCTCCATTTTCTCTAGGCTGCAGAGCATCTCGATCTCCTTTATCTCCACGAGATCTGCGGACGTGTATGTTCCTTCAACAGTAAGTGAAACACCGCTTTTCTTTTTCCGCCTTTTCGTTTGGACGACTCTGTCCCATCAGGGATATTGGGGTGTCCGTCTTTATTTGAAACTTCAGCAGCTTCACTGTATCCCCCAGGCTTTTCTTGCAGTTGCAATAGCTGGCAGGAATATTCGGGGTCATAGAGACGTGTTGGTTCGGTGCGTACCGAGTTTAGGCACCTCTACCATTCTTGGGGTGTTTTGTGGGTGTGACTCAGTTCGGATTCCCCATAAGAGATATCTTCATCCTTATCCGTATCCTCATGGGACCGGAAGGGCAACTCTTCCATGGGGTAGTGTACATTACAGGAATGCCACATCTTGTCCTCCATTTTGGGGCTGTCAGGTATATTTTTCTTCCTGACCTCGGGAGGCCCTATTGCAGCTGTTTTCACTGTATTTGTTAGAACCCCAGCTGGTAGTCCTACAGTGGGCATACTTTGCTTGCAGGGTTTATAGCTCTCACAGGTGTCTCTGTAGACTTTTTCTTTATCTTCTTTACTTTGGTAGTTTCTGAAACATCAGCAGTAAGGCGCACACTTTCTTTCTCATCAGTGATACTGGATGTGTCCTTGCCAAGTAAAACTTCTGTATCTTCCTTGTGACCCCAGCACATTGCTTGCTGCTGCAGTTCCTTGGCACGTTGAATAAAATATTCCTCTGGCTGCAGCCCTTTTTCTGAGGCCACATAGGGATCATCCGAATAAGGCCTGAAGGGACACTGCTCTTTGTGGCTGGGCTCTTTACACCAGGAACATATTTTCTTCCCCATTCTTGCAGAGTCTGTATTTGACTTCAGCTGGATGACCATTTTAAAATCCCATGGATTTTTTTTATTTTCTTTCACAAGTGGTGGGGTAGACTCTAGTCACTGCATCAGTCCCTTGTGTGGGTCACCATCCTCCCAGTCAAACGTTGGCATTGTGGCTTTCTCCAGCGCAGCTGTATTTTTCCTGCCTGGATGTGTAGTCCTTTAAATCTGGTCACTCAATCTTGCTCAGTGTCACTCAACTGTATGCAGGCAAAAGCACAAAAAATGTATAGGCAGTCTCCGGGGCCCCTTTTAAATTCAAGGGCCACCTCTCATTCCACTTCTTACACCATATGTAAGAGATGTGTGCAAGTGGAGACTGATTAAGGGTGAAATTATATCTTGGCTTTATTGAGCCTGTTCCTTTCTCCAGGCAAAACATACAAAAATAACAAAATAACAAACCCCTATCCCATTGTAAGGGCTAACTTACTTCCCCAGACCCTATCTGCAAGAGTGGAGGGATGTTCCCAAAGTCACCCCAAAGTCTTAGGAGGTACCTTAAGTAGGTGGCCCTCCATGTCAGTCTCCTGGGTCCTCTGTGTCCAGGAAATATAGGTCTCTGGGTATCTGGATGTCTTGATCTAAGCACAGCTTTTGTGCTCAAGACAGTGTCTATGTGCAGGCTTCTCTGCTCTCCTTCTGTCAGCCCAAATGTGAGCTAAGGAATCTCCCTCCTGTTTCCACCAGGAGGCTTTTCTTAGAGCTCTAATTTGGCCAGGTGGAATCTAGTTTATTGCCTGTGTGCAATTAACCAGCTCGCTGCTGGATTTAGAGGCAGTTTATCTCAAACAGTGATAAGTCCCTGTTACAGTGTGACTAATAACCTGCCTCTCTCCTGTAAGCTGGAAATGCGATTGCACTCATTTTGTCACTAGTAGAGCCCCTTTAGGGAATCTTCCATTTGCATAGTGGGTTTTCTTACAGTCCAGCTCTGTCATAAGGGCCAATCCCTGCCCCTTCCTTGAACTAATGTTTAAAAGTGGCATGCTTGCTTGTTACATGCTGTTTTTGCAAGTTTTATGAACCAGTAAGAGGAAAGTTGGAGCACTACTAACGTCAGTAGAAAAAATACTGCAGGAGAGTGTGTCCCATAGAATAAAAATATTTAATGGATCAAGGCATCAACCATGTAAACGGAGCCCGCAAGGCCCCCCCACCAACGCATTTAGAGCATCACGCTCTTTGTTAAGGTGCATAGTGATCGACACTTACCAGGCGCCTTATACAGTATACCTGCATTTTCGCGCCTTTTACTCCTCTCTGTCCACTTGCAAGTTTTATGACTGCAGTAAGCGTATTGTGATGCAATAATTCTCTCCCAAGGGAGTGGGCTGCTATTCTTTATTTTAGCATGTTGTTCTTTTGCTATAAGAGAATCAACCAGGGTCATTAGCCTACTAGACTATCCATAGCTTTACAGCAATGCGTGTACTGGTGTTATTTTAATCTTTACTATAGTAGGTGTCATTTCGTTACAGTGCTAAACTTTTATACGTCTTTATTTGAACTCATTTTTTATAGCCTTCAATCTTCTTGTGACCTTGTGCAAGTAATTTTACATCTTTATGCCTCAGGTACCATCTAGATTGTATGCTTTTCAATTACGTTATATAATGTACACACAGTACAATGTGCCTGGACATTCCATTATATTCATTCAGCAGTACTACACTGTACATAATAAATGGTATCTAGCATAACATAGAACATTTATTTTAGAAAAAACGCAGTTAATATCCATTGATATTAAACCTTTTGCTGCCAGAGGGGTCTTAATCAAGTGAAGAACATACAAATCATCAGCTCAACTCTGAATTGCATTGTATTGTGTGACTAAACAAAAAGAGACTGCAAAGTTGAATAATAACATTATATATTAGAACATTTTAGATTCTAATGTGATTTTTTTATGGTTTATATTTTGCTGTGCTACTTTTGGGACTTATTCATTAAACCATGATAAACAACTTTGAGTAAAGGACGATGTCCCACATGTACTAAAATATTCTGCCATAAGAAAACTTACAGCACTAGACGTCACCATACAGTATACTGTAGCTCAGCGGTGCGCAATCTGTGGGGCGCGACCCCCAGGGGGGGCGCGAGACTGCCGACGGGGGGCGCGGGGTTTACAGAGGCCCCGCGCGCTTCCCGAAGGCACTTAAATTAAGTGCCGGGGGAGCTGCAGGGCCTCTGTAAACCATACTTACCCGTGGCTCCGGCGGCTTCCTCCCGGCGTCGCCATGGCAACGCGGCGTCAAAATGACGCTGCGAGGTCATGTGACGTCACGTTGCTATGGCAACGTGACGTCATTACGCCGGAGCGCGGGTAAGTTGGGGTTGGGGGGGGGCGCGGGAGCGAGGGGACAGCCGTCAGGGGGGCGCAGGGAAAAAAGTTTGCGCCCCCCTGCTGTAGCTCATTGACTTGAAAGGGCAGTAAGTTGTCTTCCAGTGCCAGAAAGGTGGCATAAGACCGCTTAGTAGATATCTCACACACACATTTCTCAACGTATTTATTAAACACTGCGTGTCTAAACCAGTTGATAAGTGTTTGTTAGGTATTTTGGCTTTTCAAACCTGTGCAACAAAAATCTCTCAAATTTGCATTACTTACTTTAGGCAAGCGATTGTTAATTTGCCAAAAAAAAATTGTTAAAGATATTGATACAGATATTGCACAAAAAGCATTAAAGATGTACTACCACATGAATATCTTGAACAAATGTAAGTTATATGTTTAATACTGTACAGTAGGTTAAAGTTAAATGATTGATGGCTGTGTAAAATATATGTTTTTACATTTACACTAGGATCTCTAATAGTTATAATTAACGTGGTAAGATAGTAAAATGTATAACATTTACACGTTGAATTAAGAAAAATGTACTGTATGGTAAAAGAAAAATACTATAATCTGTTTGTTTTTAAATACTTAGTTTCATTTGATGACCCTGCCCTGCAACTTTCAAAGTTACTTCCATTACTGTGAATATTAGAAATGGTGTCATATCCCAAGATCCTATCTATTTTGTCATTGTGACGTAACGTCAGACTGTCAGTACCTAAAAACAATAGGTCACCGGTAAATTAGTCTATCCAGACTCCACCCACCAGGAAATTTCTTTAATCCTACTGACTGCAAAGGATTCCCACCTCGGCTACAGAAAAAAGGTGCCCAAACACCCAAGAACAAACTCCTAGCTAAAACCTAAGATGGTAGCGCCACCAACCTGGGCAACTAGGGAGACCACCCAAGAGCTCTGCTCTTATATCTGGGTACATCCCCCCTCTCTTCAGTTGGAGCCACAAACCCAATACTAGAACCTCCGCAATCTCAGGAGGATGACAGGGCTCCCACAACATACACCACAAAACCCAGCAGTGTCTATAAAACAATGTTCTTATTGTTCTATACAGCCCTATACTGTTAGTGGGGACAATGTTACCTCAGCCAATTCAAGGGTCACAGGGTTCTCAGTAAGCACACCACAAAAATACAGCATTCAACAGAAATAAAAATACTATGAACCACGTGGGGTAGCACTCAGTCACGACAATTTCCTTATATAAACAAGTAGGTTTAATAGGGAAAGGATTAGTACACCAAAAGTTTACCAAAAGAAAAGAACAGAAAAGTTTACAAAGCAATGAGAAAACAGAAAATAGAAAAATACATTTTCTTGGCATAATGGAGGGAATAGTGAGATGCAGGTATTGAGGTACAGTAAACAGAAAAACAAGGCGCACAACGCACATAGTGTAATAGAGTATAAAACGTGACTTTATGGTTAAAAATAAATATATCTGCGTACATCAAGATAATGATTACAAGCGGTTGGTTATTAGGTTTACCACACCATGTGAAGACCGGAGGTAGCACCCTTGGTAAGTACCAGCAGGGGATGTATCAGCAAGCGTCTCGTCTGCTTCTTCCTTCACAGCTGCGGGAACTGGTTCCCGCAGCTGTGAAGGAAGAAGCAGACGAGACGCTTGCTGATACATCCCCTGCTGGTACTTACCAAGGGTGCTACCTCCGGTCTTCACATGGTGTGGTAAACCTAATAACCAACCGCTTGTAATCATTATCTTGATGTACGCAGATATATTTATTTTTAACCATAAAGTCACGTTTTATACTCTATTACACTATGTGCGTTGTGCGCCTTGTTTTTCTGTTTTCTGTCTAGCTCCAGGGGTGTCGAGCCACCCCCAAGAGAGGCTGCAGACCCACGCCAAGTGTCACCCTCACATAAGGTTTACAATATTGTTCCTTTATCACGGTGCATAGGTCACTTTAAGTACTAGTTATTTGCTGCGCACTAATTTCCGTTGTCTTCATTGAGGTACAGTAGTAGGACAGATTTGCCATGTATTGGAGGAGATGAGTAGGATGTGAAAGAGCAGGTGTATAAATCAGGCCTGGGAGGGCAGTGTAGCACTGAAGGTTACAAGCAGCTTAGAAAGTTAGTCTTTAGATGTGAAAAAATTGTCAGGGCCTTTAGAAAGCCAAGTTATCATTTCACTTTAGGTAGTTCATCTGGGCTACCTGCATGATTGGATTCCTTCAAGTTCATTTTCCTATGATCCTGTGTGAGACTGAGAAGCAGACGTCTAAGAGAGTTATTCTGCTGTGCATAAAGTATCCACGGACATATGGGGGTGTGTCTTCGATCAGGCCCGCTCACGGAGGAGCATGATCCAGCCTCCACCATCCAGGACTTCATTATTCTGGTGTGCGCATGTGCGCGCACACTCGTGCTTGACGGGCGCGCACGCCCTCTCCCTGTATAGAGTTGCTTATGCAGATATGTACTGCGCATGCGCGGTGAAGGGACTGGTGCGCTCATTGGACTTTACAGTGGAAAACAGTTTCAATGCGGACTTGTACTGCTACATATGCTATCAAATACTCTTGATATGATTTCTTAATGTTTCCGAACGGATATTGTGATTTTTTTTCCCAATGATAATACTTCTCCCCCCTCCGCTATATAGTGCTAACTGTATACGCAGACCTGTACATAGAATTTTGCAGGCACAATTACTTTGTGCCACATATAGTAGAGCATACAGTCTAATTTTGATGTCTTAGGCACAGGAAGAAAAAGTGACTTGCCAAAGGTCAAAAGGTGCGGACACTGGGATTTAAATCAGGCACAACAAGAATATACTGTACTTTATTGTGGGTCTATAAATAAACTGTTAAGAGGGCCACTGGTGCAGATCTAAGATATCCTAGAGGATAACGTGTTCCTTTTGGAAAGCTGATGGCCATAATAATATCTTTAAAAATAGGGTATAAAACATTAGCAGATAGGACTACCAAGCCAAAATGGCGAAAGTATGAGCAGAACTACTTCTGAGATACAATTAATCTGGCCCAAAATATATAGCTATTTGTCTATACAAAATATTTAAATCGGCTCAAGATGCCACAGGTTTCCTCTTTTTGTGCTTTTAGGCTCATGGACTGCACATCACCCATTACTGGAATAAATCAAGAATACAGTAATACAAGATAGCATGATAGTTTCTGTTGTTAAATTGTCCATTCATATAACTTGAGGGAATCAGTGCTACAGAATTTATAGAAAATATGTTTTTTTTAATAGAGGTGTAACCCTGTTTCCCCCACCCAATCTCACATAGGGCCTATCTCGGGGAAAGCTGTGTTGTTTACTCATTATGGTGTGGTGCAAACCTGCTCGTAACAGGGGGCCCTGAGTCTCCCACATGGTGTTATAGGGGAATGACAGGACAGGCTTCTGGGGTCTTGCCCGAATCGTACTCACAGGTGCAGCACCTCCATCTCTTGCAGCCCCCAGATGTATGGGGAGAAGTCTCTGCAGGGGAATCTCTTTACCTTCTTCCCAATAGACTTCACTCTCAGGCCAGAAGTATAGTAAAACACAGGTCTCTTTATTCTCTCCGTATTCAGCACAACAGTCAGATCTCAGCTTGTAGTGCTTCCACCCTCAGGATGTCCCTGGACCTCACTCCCAGCCAAAGGGCACCAGGAGCAGTCCCAGCTCTTCACTTACTCTCTGATAGAGTAAGGGGAACGGTCTCCCACCGCTCCCCTAAGGGAGGGCACACAGTGTACAGAACCCTGCACACTGCACTCGGGTAGACCAGCCTCTCTCACGGTAGAGGAAACTGACTAAGTACAGGAAGTACAGTGCCTTAAGTACAGATCCAGTAGGTACCACCCCCGTGCCTCTGATTGGACATAAGGCCTGATTGCACTACCTTCTCTGACTCAATGCACTGCAATGTGTGGAGAAAATCCATGATTACTCCTGGCAACCTACCCTTACTAGGAATTATTGCTAGGAGAAGGGCAAACCTATAGCCCAAAACCTATCAGGGCTACAGAGGGTATGTATTTTTGTGTGCTACTTTTGACCAGACATATGTAGCAGGCAAATGATCCCTGTGTTGCTAAATCAATCGGATACAATTGTTCAATTTCTGTTGGTAAGAATATTCTCATGAAGCATCCCCCTAAATAAGAAACCATGCTATCTGTTTGAGAAACAGAGTAAAGAAGCAATCATGCCTGGTAATTTTATTCCCACTGGATTCCCTACTGTATTATTCAAATGATAGCATCTACAATTATGTCATATGTATTTGAGCGTACACCACAGGCATATTTTGTCTGGATTCTTTGATATGATTTAAACGTAATGAGTAATAAAAACTAATTAGTATTGCTTGTGACAGCCGCTGGGTAACAAAATCATAATTTAGTCATACAAATGCCCTAGTAAACATTTACGAGTCTAATCTTATTTATTTCTAAATGCTCGATGTAAATGTATTTGAAAATATAGTTCAAACCCTAAACAGCTTTTTATCTCCTGGTATGATATAATTCAATAGAAACAAGGGATTTAGCACTGAAAACAGAGAGCAAAAGTGAAATGAAAGCTGCCAGATGTGAACAAAAGCTGGAATATTGGGCACACGCAGATAAATTAAAATATCATGGAGCAAACTGTATCCTGGTTGGCAAATTGGAATAAAAATAGCCCCAGATTAATCAGTTTCTTTTTTTTTTTTTAATAGCAATTTACATGCACATGGTTTAAAAGTGGAAAGCAAAGTGTTTCTCATATGTTGTCATTCTTTCACCTGGTTTTTGTTTAACGAAAGAGTTGCTTAGAGGTGTCTGGCTCCTCCCTTCAGGCTAGAGCGCCTTACCAATTCACCAATTAGCATAAAGGTATCATACACCTTATTGTCAGTCTACACATCACCCTCCAATAAAGAATGAGTGTTTATGACTGAGAAAAAAGAGATGTGTGTATAAGTATTAATTATTTCACACTAGGGGAGTTGTGCACCCAGTTTACATTTACAACAAGGTAATGTACTAAACCACAAATACATCAAATAAAAAGAATAAAGCATTTTTAACCCCTTCAAGGCACTTTCACATACTTCACAAAGTTTCATCCATAGGACAATAAGAAATTGTCCTTTGTTTTCCACAAATGTAAGGCTAATCCTTTTACCAGCAGCATACTTTACAAAGGGAGGAGAGCAGGTAATATGTACAGTATTTGTCATTCTTACATGCCTAATAAATTTGAAGCTGCAATTCAAGCTGCTGTTTAAAAAAATTAAAGTAATTAAAAAAAAAAAAAAAATATATATATATATATATATATATATATATATATATATATATATATTTCCATTCAATATGTGCATCAATACAATCTACACACTGACATTAACTAAGTTGCCAATCAATCCTTTCTCCTGTAATCGATCGCTTTACCCAGGGTGCTTTAATTCAGTTATTGCTGTACTACATTAACCAGAATGCAAAGTTCTGTGTGGAAGATCATGTGACCAGGCAGTTTCTAGATAAAATTGGAGTATTGCTAGAGAGAGGCCAGGGTGAAGAACCAGAGCATGTCAGAAGGGGAAGGGGGTGGGACTTTGTAAATGGTTTCTATATAAATAAAAATGCCTTTTAAATTAGAATACATAAAAAATGTATTTTTTTTTTTAAATGCTACAAGTATTTTCTCATAGTACAGAACTGAATTATTAAGAAAAAACACACATGTGGGATATTGCTTGAACTGAAGCTTTAAGTAGATCCACTCCCCATTACTTGAACAGAAAACAATCAAAAATGTTACTCCTTGAAAAACAATATTCTATAACCTGTGAGTTTAGACATCGTTTGCATATTAATTCTACATATTAACATTTTAATATTTCAATTAAACAGATTTATATATTATGAAGATGACTTTACATCCCAGTCTATATTTATCTGGGGCCGTTGTTGTTAAATGGAAAATCCAGTAAGTTTCCCTTTCTCCAGATCCTTAGCTCCATCTCCTCAACATAGTTTTTTTTCTCTTGCTCAATACTAATAAAAAAGGATGATGGGATTTTTTCTAATCACACAGTTATTGCCAAAACATGCGTTGAACACTTTGTGCATTGTGTGCAATTTCCTCATTATCAAGACACAATTGTAACAATAATACTGAAGCCCACACTGACAAGCACCCCGTATCAGTACCTGCTCTTCACAAATGTCAACTTATTCCAGGACCTAAAGAGGATAGTGTACTCCTAACAATAAAACTACACAACCGATGTGGGAACCTACCAGAAACTGACATGGAGGGACATCTCCTTAAGGTACCTCCTGAAACTTTGGGGTCTGGGGATGGGGAAGTAAGTTAGCCCTTACAAAGGGATAGGGGTTTGTAATTTTGTTATTTTTATTTGTTTTGCCTGGATAAAGAAACAGACTCAATAAAGCCAAGCTATAATTTCACCTAAATCGGTCTTCATTAAATGTACCTCTGCCCACATCTCCTACAGTGGTCATGCCATCGTGCTTTGAGCATGTGTGCGATAGAGGGCTGTTTATTTGTTCGCGTCGCGCGCCTGGTCGTGATCACTGGGTCCGAGGCCTAAGTTCCTACTGTCTATCTTAGTGCTCCCAACATTGCTAAACCAATTGCCTCCTTAGTCAACTCCATTTTGTCTTCTGGCCATATCTATAAAGTCGTGAAAACTGCTTTCACCAAATCTTCAAAAGTGGTGACAAAAAATAGACCTCTCTCTATTTTACGTATACTGTACTTCCCAAAATCATGGAAAAGTGTATTGATTTCCAATTAAACAACTATTATGAGAAGTCAAGTTTCCTTAATGAATTCCAATCTGGGTTTCGAGCAAATCAACACTTCAAAAATATGCAATGAGATCCATGGTGGAATAAAACACACTATTGACTTGTGCAATATTTTGCAAAGGCCGTTGAAACTATTTACCATGCTACCATGTTAAACAAGCTCCAGTACTCTGGAATTGGACAAAATGCTTTACTGTGCTTTCTCTAATTTATTAAGAAGATCCCTATATGGCTCCAACTCTAACCACTTGGATGTTACCTGTGGTGTCCCCCAAGGCTCTGGTCTGGTTTCCATGTTTTTTTTGTTTTTATAAATCATCTGCCGTCAGTCTGTAAGACCGCTTCTATGCAGATGTATTCTGAACATACTGTCTTATATGCATATAGCTCCAGCCTCTCTGACCTTTACATTTTTAAAAGGCCGAAAACTTTATCACTCAAAACAAACTGTTTTTTAACACTGACAATCCAGTAACTATAGTACTTGGGATTAAGGCTACATTTCTAAAGCTTTGAATGACAGAGCTATTGATCAAAACCAACTCTAACACTAATGTAGTTTCCATTACAAGCTACTGTGTGTATATATAGGTATATGGGAAGACTCTCATCTAAGATGGGAAGAGCATATCTGCAACATTGGAGATTGTGATAGCTGTACGTACACGCCAAGGTATCAGAGACTGTTACAATGATCCCTTCAGCCGACGGAGTTATCTGGTTGCTCTGACGTCATCAACGCAGTATCATCGCGATATTTGGAGAACTGGGAGAAGATCCGATGCGGCTGCATCCGTGTTGGCGTGCTGGTGACGTCCCTCATGGAGACCGGACTTCACCTGATTCATCTCGCAGCTGAGATAGGATTTTATCCTGAAATGCCCGAATTAGCTGCTACATTGTAAGTAGCTGCCGTACTTGCACTGTATAACCAATACAAACTTACTTCACATATTGGCATTTCTTTCATTTTTAAGTTCTACCTTGTCCTGGAACAATCTTATGGACTCTCATTTCATATACAGTATGTCAGTGCAGTCATGTCTTACCCAATTACCTACTTGTCTTTATTTGCGCCTTTTGTTTTCTTTCCATATATATACACATATACAGGCATACCCCGCTTTAAGTACACTCACTTTAAGTACACTCGCGAGTAAGTACATATCGCCCAATAGGCAAACGGCAGCTCACGCATGCGCCTGTCATTACGTCCTGAACAGCAATACCGGCACCATACCTGTACCAAAGCTGTGCGCAAGCAGGGAGACTATAGAGCCTGTTACACATGTGTTATTTACATTAGTTATGCACGTATATAACGATTGCAGTACAGTACGTGCATCGACAAGTGGGAAAAGGTAGTGCTTCACTTTAAGTACATTTTCGCTTTACATACATGCTCCGGTCCCATTGCGTACGTTAATGCGGGGTATGCCTGTAATGTGGTGGGTGTTGGAGTTTGAGCGTGCTGGGAATGTGTGTGTTAACAAACAAAAGACAGGGGTGCCCAATGCTACATCCAATTGACAAAACATATATTATATTAATTTTGGTTTACCTTTAGGTGGTATGCCGACTTATGACACTTTGGCCAAAGGGTTTAACTAAATAACAAAGTAAATATTATTATTATTGAAGTAATTAAACTTTATACTTATTACTTTATATGTTTTGTCAATTGGATGTAGCATTGGGCACCCCTGTCTTTTGTTTGTATACATTGGCCACACTCAGTAGGACTCTTATTGACATAAATATATATATATATAATGTGGTGGGTGTTGGAGTTAGAGCATGCTGGGAATGTGTGTGTTAATTTAGTTCCTGACTGGCAACAGTTGTTTGGAGGTAGGTAGCCCCTCCAACCAGAGCTCACCTCTACCCACCTTTTTATCTTGGGAGGTTCTAGCATTTTGCTGAATGAACAGGACTCACTGTGGTTGTTTCCCCTCATACAGAGGTAAAAGGAAGGGTTCACAGTTTAGTGTTAGGACCTGCATTAATTTGGTTATACCTTGATGTTGGTATGCAGGCTTATGACACTTTGGCCAAAGGGTTTAATTAAATAACCAAGAAAATATTATTATTATTGAAGTATTTAAACTTTATACTTATTACTTTATATGTTTTGTCAATTGGATGTCAAATGAACAGTGATATGCTGCACACCATTCGTCAAAAAACAAAACAGTATTACCGGTGCTGCAGGTTCAAAGGGATACCTGTCACAAATATCCAAGCTTGAACTGTGAAAAGGAAAGATCCAGCGCTCCACGTATTTTCAAACGTATCACATTTATTGCGCCATACACAACGACCGTTTCGACCTTAGTAGGTCTACTAAGGTCGAAACGGTCGTTGTGTATGGCGCAATAAATTTGATACTTTTGCAAATCCGTCAATTGGATGTAGCATTGGGCACCCCTGTCTTTTGTTTGTATACATAGGCCACGCTGAGTAGCACTCTTTTTGACATATATATATATATATATATTGTGGTGGGTGTTGGAGTTTGAGCGTGCTAGGAATGTGTGTGTGTGTGTGTATATATATATATATATACAGTGTTCGACAAACCTATACATTTGCTCGCCCCGGGCGAGTGGATATAACCCCCGGGCGAGTAAATATTGGCCCAAGCAGCACACGTTTGGTACTAGGTGGCGAGTAGATTTTTTTGTGGGGCGAGTAGATTTTTTGGTGATTTGTCAACCACTGTGTATATATATATAAGACATATATAAGACATGCAAATGAATATACAGGAATATTTACAGTTGCTTTATGCTTTACTGTGGAGGGTTTTAGTCACTTTTTTTACCCACCATAACCTTAATAGTCGTATATATATATATATATATATATATATATATATATATATAGGAAGACTGGGTATATGTCAGTATGCATACTAACAAACTGACATTCAAAATGTATTCAAAACTGGGTGTATTTTATAGAAATAAATCTTGTGTAAGCTCCTTGGTGCATATTGAATTGTATAGAAAGTCAAGTTTGCTAAGATAAATTTGGGATGCTGTACCATAGAACACTGCGGATGAACAATCAATTACAAACACCGAAAACGAAGATGTTAAGTCTTGCTACACATTATGTCTTGCTGTAATATGCAGTGGCAAGACGTAATGTCTTTGTTTTTGGTGGTCACGGCACAGAAAGATTAAAGCCTCTGGGGGTCCCATTCAGGAGCCTGGACCCCTGCAGCTCATTTGCGGCAGACAATGTCTCCAGCGCTGTGAAATTTTACTTGTCTATCCGTAGCACTTTGCTGAGAGGGAGCGCTATGGCAGGAGTGAATCCCAATCAAAGGTGTAAATGGGTTACAGGCAAGGTTGGAGGCAGGCAGCAAGAAAATGTCATCGAGATTACTAACAGAAGTTGAAGGTAGGCAGCATGGAGGCGTCTTCGGGATCACTAGCAGCGGCCGGGGGCAGGCAGTAAAGAGACAGGAACAGGACTAGATTACAGGACTAGGGCAAGGGAACGGGACTGGGGCACAGGAAGAGGGTACAATAAGCAGCAGGAACCATAGCTGGTGTAGAAGGAACCAGTATTAAACTCCATCAGGCTTCAGGAACAGGAAGTTTATAAAGGTAGTGTGACAGAAACCAGGGGATGGTAATAAATTCCATATATGGGGCTCCCAGGATACTGAACAGTTTCTATCCTGTTTAGGCTGAAAAGTGCAGCCTCAGAATGCATGCACTCCATCCCACAGTTTGGCAAGTGCTGGAACTGAGGGATGAGGCATCCAGACCAGAGTTTGTCTGCTGCCTGATTTCTGTCACCTGTCCTGCTATTTAGAAATAAGGTATTTAAGGCTGATTTCCTGGTTCCTCTTCCCTCTCCCCAAGAGCCTGGAGGCAGGAAGGCTGCTGGAAGCAGAGAGGGGAAACGCCTCTCCCCAAACAGGTTAAATCATTCTGTTCCTTTTTTCTAAAACTGCAAAGTTCCTTATTTTTGTTGTTGGAAGTGGATAAGCCGCTCCAAACCCAGTCAGGGAAAACCTTAGTTAAGTTATTGCTCAGGCGAGCAGGGTTTTATTTGCTTATGTATTATTTTGTATTCCGTGTGGCAGTCTCAGTGCCTGGGACTGAATAAACCAGGCAGTAGCCTGTTTAAAGGAACAGCACGTTATGCCTCGTCATTTAACCTACCCTAAAAGACCGTGTTCTAACAGTCTTGGACAGACGGCGGAGCCCCGGAGTAAGCCGTTTGTCACAGTAGTCAGAGAGGATTTGATCGCAGAGTGAGAGGGACTGAATGTTACGCCGGTGCTGCCCGCAGACCAGATCCGTCCCCTGAGCTGAAGGGGGAAGTGGTAATACACGCACCCGCAGCAAAGGGAGCGTGTCCGGAGTGTGGTATGAAGCGTTGCCAGGCCAGGTGTAGTAAGGTAGACAATACTTGCCGGTACCATTTGTAGAGATAGAGTGAAGGATGCCTAGCCGAAGTCAGGGAGTGGAGAGTGGAGATAGGTCGTTGTCCAAGCCGTGTTCAAGGGGTTACCAGAGTGTGCATTGTCCAAGGAGTGCCAAGATTGAGAGCCAGAGGGGGTAGTCGTACAAGCCGCGTCAGAACCTGTGAAAACACTGAGAGAATCCAGAAGTACTTCCATACAGAGACTATGTCGAGCAAAGACTGAGAGCAGAGAGGATCTAGATAAAGCAGGAAGGTCCAATTAGGAACGGAGGCGGGACAGGAAGAGTTACAGGGAGACACTGCAGATTGGTGCAGGCATAACAGGCCAGGTGAGTCTTGTTGGTAACCTGAGTATGCCCGTGCAGTGTGCGGGGGCGGAGCCTGAGGTCCGGGGAACGGGAAGAAGAGTGTGCAGACTGAGCGTGCTCCGTAACTCTTGTACGCACGTGAACCGAGCCAGTGGATGGTGCAGGTGTGCGTGCAGGAGGGCATGGGCGCGCCCGGCGCTGAGCAGAGGAATCGCCGAGGGGAGTGATCCCGCAACTCCAGTGCAGGACGAAGAGGTATGGTAGCACTTGGGTGAGCAGGAGTGTTGCTGGGAGTACTGGAGAACGGAACTTGAAAGTTATGGAAGCGAGTGCGCTGACGCTCAAAGCGGCGTACCTGGATACGTTGATCCACTCGGACAGCCAAATCAATGAGGACATCCAATTGATCCGGCCTGGATTGGCGAGAGAGTTCGTCCTTGATGGGATCTGCCAGGCCTTGCCAGAATACGGAGACGAGAGCCTCTTGTCCCCAGTTAGTCTCGGCTGCTAGAGTCCGGAATGCCACAGTATACTGTGTCACCATTCGCCGTCCCTGAGTGATCTGGAGGAGAGAAACAGATGCCATCTCCCGACGAGCGGGGGAATGGAATACTCGTTGAAACTCGGCTTTAAATGCCGGGTAATCTTGGGTTAGGTCAGAACGTCGCTCCCAAACCGGGGAAGCCCAAGCCAAGGCGCTGCCAGTGAGGAGGTTATAAATGTAGGCTACCTTCTTGCGATCAGTATTGTAGAGACGGGGGGCCATTTCAAACTGCACCTCACACTGGTTTAGGAAACCCCTACAATCTTGCGGTTCACCTGCATAAGGCATGGCGGGATGAATCCTTACATCTGAGCTGCTAACTGCGCTTGCGAAGTGGGGGCTTACATCTGGCGGGGTCGCGGTCGGTACCCTGTTTGAGAGTACTGCGACCTGGCGTGTAAGTGCCACAATTTGATCCGCCATGGCTTGGTTTTGCTGAAGCAGATTGGAGAGAAACTGTTGAAGTTCGGTCTGGTCTGCGTCTTGTGGGCTCGACATAATGTTACGCTGGTGCTGCCCGCAGACCAGACCCGTCCCCTGAGCTGAAGGGGGAAGTGGTAATACACGCACCCGCAGCAAAGGGAGCGTGTCCGGAGTGTGGTATGAAGCGTTGCCAGGCCAGGTGTAGTAAGGTAGACAATACTTGCCGGTACCGGTTGTAGAGATAGAGTGAAGGATGCCTCGCCGAAGTCAGGGAGTGGAGAGCGGAGATAGGTCGTTGTCCAAGCCGTGTTCAAGGGGTTACCAGAGTGAGCGTTGTCCAAGGAGTGCCGAGATCGAGAGCCAGAGGGGGTAGTCGTAAAAGCCGCGTCAGAACCTGTGAAAACACTGAGAAAATCCAGAAGTACTTCCATACAGAGACTATGTCGAGCAAAGACTGAGAGCAGAGAGGAGCTAGATAAAGCAGGAAGGTCCAATTAGGAACGGAGGCGGGACAGGAAGAGCTACAGGGAGACACTGCAGATTGGTGCAGGCATAACAGGCCAGGTGAGTCTTGTTAGTAACCTGAGTATGCCCGTGCAGTGTGCAGGGGCGGAGCCTGAGGTCCGGGGGACAGGAATAAGAGTGTGCAGACTGAGCGTGCTCCGTAACTCGTGTACACGTGTGAACCGAGCCAGTGCAGGTGTGCGTGCAGGAGGGCGTGGGCGCGCCCGGCGCTGAGCAGAGGAATCGCCGAGGGGAGTGATCCCGCGACGGCGGCAGGGGCGAGGAGCCGTGGAGGCCGGTAAGGCAGGATTGTTTTGTGTGTCCAGGGGCTCCCTGCGGGGAGGGAGTGCTCTGTGTGGGAAGCAAAGAGAACGCCGATTCCTGACACTGAAGAGGGGGATCCTAGTTAGGACTGGATCATTCCTGGTGGTGTTGTAAGAGGACAGCTGACCAGGCATATCAAAATGAACCTTACATTATTCCCCTATCTCAAGCTCCATCTTTAGGCTTGTTCGGATATATTTTGTTGAAAACCCTGACCAATCATGGAGCATCTACAAAATCTTCTGGTTCCCAGGACCTCTCCTCTGGACCGTAACCTACCCAGTGGACCAGATATTGGAGTTTTCCTCGGTGCAACCTGGAGCCAAAACTTTTTCTGGGTATTTTAGCTATTTTGATCTGTGTTTTTGCTTCATATTTACTGTGTAGATTAGGATGTTGTACGTGCACCCATCCCCTCAGATTTAAACTACCCCGCAGGAAACAAAACTCTAGTACAGAGTACAAGTTACAGTAGATAAATGGTATGAGGAAAAGAAAAATAAAGATAACGAAGATAGAGAAGAAATGTAAAAGTTAATGGGAATACAGGTCTGAGGTAGACAGTGAGGCCATAAGCCTGAAAGGGGGACATTGTAGAATAAGGCCTCAGACTCTTGATCGGGTACTGTGATGCACAATGGGTAAAGCATATTTTTGTGAATTGTGTATGAAGGAATATGCTTTATTCCCCTTTCACCTACATTAGTCTGCTATTTTCAGAACCTGCTAAAACTAGTTTCTTCTTTTTTAACCATAAGGATTTTTTACTGGTTCCTGCTTATCAGTGGAAAAGCCCACCTACAGTAACTGAGAAACTGTACAAAAACACTGAAATCTCTGCCTGCGTGCAAAAAGCTTTTGCAGAGGGACAGCTTCTTTTGCTTCCACACCCTCATCTTGCCCCCTTCTCACTCGTATAGCTACTCAAATAAAAAGTATCTGGCAGACTGTGCGTCTGTCAGAATCGCCTAGACCTCCTGCCTAGCCATAGCTTCCTTGTCCACTGGGTGTGCTGCTGCTTTCTGTTGGCTCTGGGTTCCTCTGTCTGTCTGTCTTCTTGTTTCTCCTGTCTCTGTCCTTATAGCTTGCTTCCTGTCTGTTGGTTTTGCCTTTGCTTCAAGTCAGACTCCCATGCACATGCCTGTCTTTGATCCTGATCTGTTTATGTACCTGTACCTGTATTATAGTCTGTTCACAGTAAAGGTCCTTGCTACTGTAGTAATCTGGCTTGTCCCTGTTTGTTCCTGCTCCCCGGTCTCAGTCCCTGCTCCCTGTTCTCAGTCCCTGTCCCGCCCCGCCTGTCCTGTTCCAGTCTCCTCGTTGCCGACCTCTGCTTGTTACCTGACTTCGCAACCTGCTGCCTGCCTCGGACCCCTGCTTGTTACCTGACTTCGCTACCTGCCGCCTGCCTCGGACACCTGCTTGTTACCTGACTTCACTACCTGCCTCCTGCCTCGGACCCCTGCTTGTAACCCCTACTACGCTCGTGCTGTTCCGGCCACCGAGATCCTACCCGCCACAGGAGTCTCCCGTGACAGAAAGCAAAGGCCACTTCTGGATCTCGCTGGAACAGATTCTCTGCCTTCCTGCTTCAGCAGACCCCATCTGCTTGGAGGAAGATAAGTACTTTTTTTTTGTTTTTTGAAATCCCAGTTGGGATTCTGAAGGATTTGTTGCTGCAAAGGTTTCTGCAGGGTTTTTTGTGCCACTTTCTCCCTGAGAAGAATTCCCTTTTAAAAAAAACCCCTCCCTGTAGTACCTGTTTTTGCCATTTTCAGACTTTCATTACCTGGACAAGAATTGTCTCTGCATTGTGGGTGGGCCACTGCAGATTTTCAGACTCACATTTCTATTTAAGACGGTTACCTTGATTTACTGCTTTCCCTGGTTGGACCACTGCTGTTCACAGGGTCCCCATTTCAAAAGACAAACGTGCTCCCATTATTTTTTTGCTGCATGCTTTGATTTTCTTGCATCTATAGTTTTTCATATGATTGGTTCTAAGGTTTCAGGTTTACCTGCAAGTTCCCCTAAAGTTTGTTTCTCTGCAACATATGATATCCCTACGCCTGATATCAAAGGTTTCAGATTTGACTGCAGGGTTCTCTGTCTGATATTCCTATGTCCGATGTCAAAAGTTTCAGATCTAACTACAAGTTTTCTCTGTATTAGTTTCCTGCTGTCTATGATATTTCTATGCCTGATATCTAAAGTTTCAGATTCAACTGCAGGTTTCTTTGTCTATATGATATCCCTACGCCTGATGCCTAAAGATTTAGATGTAACTGCAGGTTTTCTCTGTCTGTATGATATCCCTACGCCTGATGCCTAAAGATTTAAATATAACTGCAGGTTTTCTCTGTCTGTATGATATCCCTACACCTGATGCCTAAAGATTTAGATGTAACTGCAGGTTTTCTTTGTCTATGATATCCCTACGCCTGATGCCAAAAGATTTAGATATAAATGCAGGTTTTCTCTGTCTGTATGATATCCCTACGCCTGATGCCTAAAGATTTAGATGTAACTGCAGGTTTTCTTTGTCTATATGATATCCCTACGCCTGATGCCTAAAGATTCAGATATAACTGCAGGTTTCTCTGTCTATGTTTTTTTCTTGCATTTATAATCTCTGTGACTGATGTTAAAGTCTCAAAGGGTCAGCTCTCCTATCTTGTGTCTCTCTGTGTCTAATATTCCTGTTGTTCATTCTAATGCTTCTGTTTTAAAAACACATTTCCTCTTTACTGGTTTCTTGGGAAGTTTGGTTTCCCTACAGCATGTCCGAAGTAAGGGCTCCCACTCTGAAAACAGTCTTGAGCAGTAAATGTGAACACAGTACCACTGATTCTTCAGAACTTCTCAAAGCAAGGAAGAAGAAGAAAAAGAAGGGAGGCATTACTGTGGAAGTTGCAGAAGGAATTAAGAATGAAAAGTTAACCTCAGAGTCTGCATTTGATGAAAGAGATATGCTGCAGCTTAAGGCAACTCACAGACGTATCCCAAGAATAGTGGAAGAAAAGAAAGATGCCCCTTCTCAGACGCTTCAAGCTGCACGAAAAGAGATTGATTGTCTTCATGGACGTTTACATAAAGCGCAAGAAGCTAAGGCTGCACTACAGAGCGGTCTATCCTCAGCAATTGCTAAGTGTGTTCTCCAGGAAAAAGAAAAGCACCAGTTGGAGAGTGACCTGGATGTCATGTCAGGTGAGCTGGAGAAGGCATATGCTGATGCTGCTGAGAATCGGCGCCACGCTTCTAAAAGTAACGAATTCCTGGAAATCTCTATGAAGGAAATTGACAGGCTTAATACAGAGCTTAAAGTCTCCCATGAGGATATTTGCTACTTCAAAAAAGAGATGGAAGTCGATCGGGAGGAGAGATGCTACTTGACAACAGAGATACGTTCTATGAGAGAAATCTTCGAAGGGTTAAATATCAGTTTTGAAACTGTAACCCAAGAGTGCAAGAATCTCTATGTCCAAGTCAGTGAAGGAGATAAGAAACTCCATGAATTAGGAGAGGAGAAGAAACAGTTGGCCCAGGAAAAGTTAGACGTGCAGACAGCACTTCAGAATGCAGAGAGTGCTGCAAGAAGAACGTGTCTCCCTGGAGCGGCGCACACAAGCAGAAAATATGCTGCAGAGTCAGCTGCGAGAACTGCGTACACATCTGCAGGACACCAAGGAGAAATGGGTGAATGCTGAAGAAAAGCAGCAAGTTCTGCAGGAAGAAAGTTTCCAGACTGGCTACAAAATAAGGATGCTGCAAGATTATTTGAGTAACCAGTGTGTCCCCAAAGAACAGCATGAGGAGCTGAAGGCCACACTGAGCATAACCAGAGCCTCGCTGGATGAAGAGCTAAAGCTAGCAGCTGAACACACATCTCAGCAGCTCACAGCGCTGCAGGCGCAGATCGCTGAGCTCAAGACACAGCTTGCCAAAAAGGAGGAGAGAGAGAAGGTTTCCGTCTGTCAAGTGGCTGGCCTGACACAGCGCTATGAGGTCAAAATGGCCGATGCCTGCAAATTATTGGACCACACAGCCCGTGATAAGGTCCGGCTGCAGCTGGAGCTGGACAATGCCCGGGAGGAGTACCGGCAGCTGCAAATCAGAAATGAAGAAGATGAAACATATTTAAGCTTTACTCTGAGTCAGCTGGGAGATATGGAGTCGCGACTCAACTCCAAAGAAGCCGAACTGACAACTGCATTGAGTGGGAAAAGAAGTGCAGAAGGACAGCTTCAAGAGCTGAAAAATCAAATAGCTGGTCTTAATGAGACTTTAGGTGATACCACGAAACGGCAGTCACAAAAGGAGACCATGGAGCGTGAATTCTATGTTCCCACTTACACATGTGAAAAGTCTGCACCCGTCATTGATGCCCACATTCCTGATGTCCATGCCTCTGCAATGGAGTTGAACGTATCCATTGGGAAGTTCCAGATTCCAAAACTAAAAGAGATATATTGGTCACAAAAAGAGACCACGGAAAGTGAATATGTCCCCTCTGCCGCATGTGAAGAGCCTGATGTATCTGTTCCCAATGCCCCTGCTATGACGTTAGACGGATCCCTGGTGAAGTTCCTTGCTATGCCTAATATTCTTGATGCTGATGCCAACGCTCTTGCGATGAGGATAAATGCACCTCTCACAGATTTCCCATCAGCACTTGACGTACACATTAAGTTGGCCTTCCATCAAGATTTCCCTGAAGAGCCTGGAGGGCTGTCCGGAGTTGTTGCTGATCCCTATGTTCCTGCAAAACATGGAGTGTTGTCCGAAGGCCATAGTGAGTCGGCCTTCCATCAGGGACACCTTGCTAAACCTGGAGGGTTATCAGGAGGATCTACTGGCTCCTCTGCTCCTGCTGTGAAGACAAGCGCACGTTCTTCCGTTTATCTACGAATATCTGATGCATCCTCTGCTGAGCCTGTAACCTACTCTGCAAAATCAAGCTTACTGTTCACAGATTCTCTGCATTTGGGTTGATGCATCCTGACATTCAACTGTTCCGAGACAGAATTGAATTCCTCTGTCGGCTTTCTGATGGACTTTTTCAGTCTGTACCTGTGGAGTACTCTCTGCCCGCTGACAAACCATCAGAGGTGGGTCACCTTGAGTCCACTTTTCATCAAGGCCTCCGGGAAGAGCCTGGAGGATCGTCCGGAGAACGCTCTTGAGAGGGGGGAGTAATGTCAGGATCGCCTAGACCTCCTGCCTAGCCATAGCTTCCTTGTCCACTGGGTGTGCTGCTGCCTTCTGTTGGCTCTGGGTTCCTTTGTCTGTCTGTCTTCTTGTTGCTCCTGTCTCTGTCCTTATACACTGGCGACACACTTTATTCGAGCTTGGCTAGTCCCACGAATTCGGGTATACCCGGGTGTATTGAGGTTTGTGACTGTTTTCTGCCCGAGTGCATTGGGTTATTTTCCAGGCAGGGATTGAAGCATTTTATTCCCGCTGGCTGCAATACTGCACAGTATATATATATATACTGCATTACAATTCATGAATTTATGCCATCTGGTAGACACGCGAAGCATTGCAGCCTATTAAATCCTAATCATTATCATTTAACAGATCAGCCGCCCATCAGCCAGGCATGAACCCAGGCTGAGAAGGCAAATGCAACGGGGCTTGTTAGAGGTGAGGAGTGGCGCATTCCAGGTATCTGCCAGGTACATACCGGGTATTTGCTCGAATAAAGTGTGTCGGTGCAGTAGCTTGCTTCCTGTCTGTTGGTTTTGCCTTTGCTTCAAGTCAGACTCCCATGCACATGCCTGTCTTTGATCCTGATCTGTTTATGTACCTGTACCTGTATTATAGTCTGTTCACAGTAAAGGTCCTTGCTAGTAATCTGGCTTGTCCCTGTTTGTTCCTGCTGCCCGGTCTCAGTCCCTGCTCCCTGTTCTCAGTCCCTGTCCCGCCCCGCCTGTCCTGGTCTCCTCGTTGCCGACCTCTGCTTGTTACCTGACTTCGCTACCTGCCGCCTGCCTCGGACCCCTGCTTGTTACCTGACTTCGCTACCTGCCGCCTGCCTCGGACCCCTGCTTGTTACCTGACTTCGCTACCTGCCGCCTGCCTCGGACCCCTGCTTGTGACCCCTACTACGCTCGTGCTGTTCCGGCAACCGAGATCCTACCCGCCACAGGAGTCTCCCGTGACAGCGTCTAAAAAAGGGTGTAGCCTCGTTTCTTCCACAAATGTTATTGAAAAAAATAATTTAGAAAAACCACTAGCTAAATGTTTGTATTATGTAATAATGGTGATGTTAGAAAATGTTCCTTTATTGGTATTAAAAAAGTAAAAAACAAACTACGTGGAGGAGATACTAGAGATCGAAAACTCTTAAATACAGACGTTTCTGGATTTTCTATTTAAAAACAGAAAATAGAGACTAATATTAATAATATAATGAGACTTGATTTCTATAATAGAGTTTTGTATCAATTATAGATATTATCTATATCTTCTGATAATTGTCCTAACAGTGAGGCACTCACCTTACAATTAGACATAATAATATTTATACATACAGACTAATGTAATACTTTCATTATGTAAAGTAAATAAGACGGGGAAAACAAAATGTAGTCTGCAAAATGTGCAGAGCTATACCAAAAAGCTATGGTAATGGGGAACCAAAAAAATCAGGGGCAAATAGTGCAAAGGAAATAACAAAACAAAAACAAGAAGCTGTAGATCGATAGAATTAGAAGCAGAATTAGAAGCCAGATTAAAGAGAAGAGGGAAAGATGCAGCACTAGGGAACAGAGAATATCAGACAGCTGCTTGGTAAACAAAAAGTTGACAAGCAAAGAACTAGCAGACTGGGTGGGGTTTTATACCTAAACTAAGATGGCCGCTGGCCTCGTGGACTGTTCTAGTTCTTACCAGACCTGGGTCTGACCTTAACTGCTCTGTGCACCCCAACAGGTTTACGAAGAATACTGCGGGAGGGAATCATAACACTACACTACTTAAGAAAAGTATCAAAGTATTAAAAAAAAATACTTTAATTAAAAATATCACTTGTGAACATATTCACATATCTCAAACAGGTCTGCAATCCTGGTTTTTACACTATCCCTTAGTATACAGTGCTTTTCTGCAGCCAGGGATTCTGGGTAATGACATGACATGACACAGTGCCACCTTTTGCTTCATGTCCATTTTAACATGAACCCTTATTAGCATAAACCTGATGTATAACACAGCTTTTCAGCAGCCTGGGTTAAAGAAGTGCATAGCCAGTAAGATCTACTCACAGACAGCTGAGAGTAATACATTATAACTGGAACACTTGGAATTGTTTTATAAAGCTGGCCATTTTTTACATTGGTACTGCAGGAAAGAAACGTTAAAGTCTCAAATATGAAAAGAAAAACAATTCCACAAGAAACAACCATGTTACTAACAATGTATCACGTGGGGTGTCATATATCAAAATAATATTAAAATAAATATTGTGCCTTTTTAGACATTATACATATATACTTTTCAAAATTAACTGAATCAATATTGCTTACAGCATTGGATCATTTTAAATAGACCAAAAGGTTGAATGGAAGCCAAAATAATTCAATGCTTAATTACCCACCGCATCAATTAATGAAGAATCACTGGATAATGTATATCAATGCTTCCAAAATACAAAGTAGGTGCAAAAAATAGTACCACAGCAGCACTTAAAGAAATGAATTATTTTCTTTAATAAGTCTTGTGCTTTTATTGCAAAAGTTTGATGCCACACAAGCCTCTTTGCCTACAGTGTACATTTTGATCATTAATAAATGCTTTTCAATATCGGAACATCTCCATGCATAGGAGATACCGGCACCCCATAACGGGGCCTGTATCTTGGGAAGCAGGGGGTCCCCGAACTTGAAACCAATGCAGTTCTGCTCCCGAGACCCCCTGCTCATCTACACTAGGAATAAAATGTATATTAAAAAATATTTAGTAAGCACCAATACACCACCCCGTGCCCCCCATACTGTAAAACCATGATTTATTTTTGAACATACAGGATTAATATCCCAGGCCGACGGGCATCCCCGGTGGGCCAGATGGGTGTCTGCAGGCCCCACAGTGCACCCCGGAGGGTGCCCATGGGTATCTGGTGGCCTCTGGCTGGTCCCTGCTAGGCGCCGTGGGCCTCCAGGTGGTACCCGCGGGCCCCAATAGGGTCCACGGGTGGTCCCCGCAGGTGTCTGGGGGTCCTCGGTCATCCCCACAGGTGTCTGGAGCCCTTGGGTGGTCCCTGCGGGTCCACGGGGCCCCCGGGTCCTCGGGTGGTACCTGTGGGCATGCGAGGATCCCCAGGTAGTCTCCATGGGTCCCCGCAGCCCTGAGGACCCATGGGGGACACCTGTGGGAAATAACCGGGGGCGGGGCCCAGCAGACCCGCAGGGACTACCCGAGGGCCCCAGACCCTCGTGGGAACCACCCGAGGACCCCAGACACCTGTGGGGATGACCCGGTGACCACCAGACACCCGTGGGGACCACCCTTGGACCCCATTGGGGCTCGCGGGGACCACCTGGAGGCCCACGGTGCCTAGTGGGGACCACCTGTAGGCCCCACAGACACCTGTGGGCACCCCCCAGGGTGCACTGTGGGCCCTGAAGACACTCGTTGGGACCACCGGGGACCCCCGTTGGCCTGGGGTATTAAGCCTGTATGTTAAAAAATAAATCATGGTTTTACAGTATGTGGCGGCACGGGGAGTGGGTTGTGTATTGGTGTTTATTAGATTTTGTAATGGTTAATTGGGGGCCTAGGAAGTGGGTAGTGGGGCTGTTGTGTGTATTGTTTGTATTGTGGGTAGCGGGGGTGGGTGAAGGGGGTATTAGACCCAAGGATGGGTGATTAGGCCTTGTGGGGGGGTAGCGGGAGGGGTTAACCCCTTAATTACCGTAGCTGTATTAACCGCTAAGGTAGTGAAGGGGTTAAATACCAATAATCCCCCCGCAATCCCTAAACAGCCACCAAAGACCAAATACCCCATTCACCCACCCCTGCTACCCACAATAAGCCTGGCGGTTAGCCGCTAAGGTAATGAAGTGGCTGTAAATGCATTTTTCCTGCATTTGATGCATGCCGGGGGTCTCCGGTGCTGGTATTATTGGGTATCAGCTCCGGAGACCCCCGGCATCAATCCGATGCAGGAGAAAGGCCTGATTTTTTCTAAGTCCCGTCTCGCCCGCTTATCGCCGCTCATCGCCAGCTTCTCCCCACCAACTTGCCAACTTTTCCTGGCGTTTGGATTTGGAGAGAAAATCGCCATTCTAGAGCGTCGATAGGCGTCGATAACCTACTCGCAGCTACTAGAATTGCACGAGTTTCTGAAAAGCGTTGATAAAGGGCTTATCGCCACTCACTCTGCGATTTGTTTTTGAACAAAAATTTTTGGGGGCGATTCAAGCCTTTATCGCCCATTTATCGACGCTTACTGAATAGCAGTAGGCATTTTGGGCGATAAGTGCTCGATAAGTAGCTTATGAAGGCTTACTGCATAGGCCCCTAAGTCTTAAAATTAAAAAAAAAATTAAATTACAGATTTCGATAAATAGCCTCCTTTATTTAGTAGTATCGGTGGTGATCAAAGAGTTTGATCAAAAAAGAATCCCTTACAGGTAGCAATCTCTTGTCATATATGTAGTGTCATATTTAATGGACTTAAGAGGTCCAACAGTTAGATACTGTATGTCTGAGTAGTGCCCAGATTCACAGAGGAAGTCAAAAAAAATTTTTTTTTATTGAATCTACATAGATATTAAAAACACATATACATTATTAAAAATCCCTATTATTTTGAGTGGTGAATATGTTTTTATCATAAATCAATCGGTGTAATACCATATGTAAAACATATCTTGACTTTCAGAATCACAGCTATAAGTACGGTCTCTTGACCAAAACCAAAGGGTATTGCAGGTGTATAATATGTATCAATCACAGCGTGATCACTCGGTGGTGAAACGATATCCCTATATGTACTATAGGATTAATTCTAGGAGCATATTAGAGGTGTGGTGTGGGATAGATAGTACGTAAAACAGAGAAAACATACAGATATATATCAATGCTGATGTCGCAGTATACAGGTGGTACTGATATATCAAGGCAAAAATTGTACATATACCACTGCTATATCGCAGTATATAGTAGACTCTGTTTGTATAATGAGCCGTCTGGCTCTCCCAACACTAAAGTGCTATGTATATTGTTCAATAAAATGAACCAGTATCACAGAAGTAAATACACACACTCAGAAGATTCTCTGTGGTCATAGGGTAATGTGATATAATTCACTACAAATGATCCTCTGTAACCAAAAAATAAGCTCCTATATGGCGCCAAAGAGTAAATACTCTTGCACAATTGATATAATTAACCAGTATTCGCCTAGTCAAAGTAAAGGCTGGCTGCCATGAGTGCTGTGTAGATCAATACAAGCCTGCTGCTGATGCCGGTTACAGAAAATCGCCACTCAAATGACGTCACGACTGTGACGCCTTACGTCCCGAAGCACGTGAATATCTATGTAGATTCAATAAAAAAAATTTTTTTTTGACTTCCTCTGTGAATCTGGGCACTACTCAGACATACAGTATCTAACTGTTGGACCACTTAAGTCCATTAAATATGACACTACATATATGACAAGAGATTGCTACCTATAAGGGATTCTTTTTTGATCAAACTCTTTGATCACCACCGATACTACTGTATTGTATTCAACACCCTTACAGCACCTGTCATTTACATCTATATTGTTCAAACTACTTAAGGTGACAGCGGTCTATTTCACTTATTCAATCCTTTATTTAGTACCAAGAAACAAAAATAAAACAAAGATTACAATTTAGAATTAATTTAGCAGATCTGTATTTAAGCAATACACCTATCAACCACTATCAAACACATTTTCAGATATTTGCTTAATTACTACTGTGCATTAAAAACATTCTCATCTGTGACATGTTGACCTGCTTCACAAATGTGTTTATTTTAGTCACTGAACTAATGGTACACACAGCACCCAGTTTATGAAAGCCATGTACTGTACCCCAACACTTACCCCTTTTGGAACTGGTATTGCAGCCATACAAGTTTGAGAAAACCCAAATAACATGTAGAAAATTGATAAAAAATACACTTAGTGTGTATATATATAAATCAGGTGCAGTTTTCTTCTATCTACAACACATGTAAATCTTTGTAGATATGCTTTTCCTAATGGCTTATGTAATGTAATCAACTCAATGACAAGGCGCAAAATTGATTTTCATTGTGCAAAGCAAAACTTCAATTTTCATTTCTGTCGATGCATGCAAATAGTGTTCCCAGTCTCCACAGGTATAAACAGAACAATGGGAATTCATCAGAAATACAGAGTATAGTTTGGTCAAGGGTCTGTATAAACGTTTTTGTTTCATCTTCATACAGTTCTGAATTTGATGTTTCTTGTTTGTCTTTTCCACACTGAAGAAGCTGTTCCAATACAGAGCACAATGAAAAAATATTCTCGTAGTGTGTCATGTCATATTTCGTCTGGTTCTGTAATAAAAGAGAAGAAAATCATAACAACTTAGTTATAAGATACATTTATAAACCTGGGGAAAAAAACTCAGAGCTGATGAGTTATTTGTGGTTTTTATTGGACTCCTTTATTGTAAATTGACGAATTAAATAATCCATTGTAATAAAGGAATATAAAGAAAGCATTTTCAGCAAGTAAATTGTAGCAAAATTTTACTGGATGCTATATCGCTGTAACAGGGACTTATCACTGTTTGAGAGAAACTGCCTCTAAATCCAGCAGTGTGCTGGTTAACTGCACACAGGCAATCAACCAGACTCCATCTGGCTGATTAAGACTCTTAGAAAAGCCTGATGTGAGAAAAAGGAGAGAGATTCCATAGCTCACATTTGGGCTGACATAAGGAGAAGGAGGATTGCAGAAATTTCCTTAGCCCACAACTGGGCTGACCTGAGGAAAATAGGATATCTTGATGCACACAAAAGGACACAGAGAGTGCCATAGCACACCAAAATGGAGAAGCCATGTGTGAAAACTAAGCATACCTTATGATTCAATTGCTTGTAGAACTACCAATAGCAGCAATAACTTGAAGTAATCGTTTTCTGTATGACTTTATCAGTCTCTCGTTGTGGAGGAATTGTGGCCCACTCTTCTTTACAACGTTGCTTCAGTTCATTGAGGTTTGTGGGCATTTGTTTATGCACAGCTCTTTTAAGGTACAGCCAGAGCATTTCAATCGGGTTGAGGTTTGGACTTTGACTGGGCCATTGCAACACCATGATTCATTTCTTTTTCAGCCATTCTGTTGTAGATTTGCTTGTGTGCTTGGATCATTGTCCTGTTGCATGACCCAATTTCGGCCAAGCTTTAGCTGTCGGACAGATGGCCTCACATTTGATTCTAGAATACTTTGGTATGCAAAGGAGTTCATGGTCGACTCCATGACTGCAAGGTTCCTAGGTCCTGTGGCTGCAAAACAAGCCCAAATCATCACCCCTCCACCACCGTGCTTGACAGTTGGTATGAGGTGTTTGTGCTGATATGCTGTTTGGTTTTTGCCAAACGTGGCGCTGTGCATTATGGCCAAACATCTCCACTTTGGTCTCGTCTGTCCAAAGGACATTGTTCCAGAAGTCTTGTGGTTTGTTCAGATGCAACTTGGCAAACCTAAGCCATGCTGCCATGTTCTTTTTAGAGAGAAGAGGCTTTCTCCTGCCAATCCTTCCAAACAAACCATACTTGTTCAGTCTTTTTCTAATTGTACTGTCATGAACTTTAACATTTAATACGCTAACTAAGGCCTGTAGAGTCTGAGATGTAACTCTTGGTATTTTTGCAATTTCTCTGAGCGTTGCACGGTTTTACCTTGGGGTGAATTTGCTGGGACGTCCACTCCTGGGAAGATTGGCAACTGTCTTGAATGTTTCCACTTTTGAATAATCTTTCTCACTGTAGAATGATGGACTTTAAATTGTTTGGAAATTGCCTTATAACCCTTCCCAGATTGATGGGCAGCAACAAT